>NC_143552.1:10582500-10882500 GCF_054136105.1 Typopeltis vanoorti
CAGGAAAGATTAATAAGCACTTTTCAACTGAATTTTTATTATTATTATTATTATGATGATTATGATTATTATTACTAATTATATATTGGGTTTTATCCTTTATCCAAGTGTTAGCAAACTTTGTTTGCTAACATGGGATACGATTTCCTTAGTATCCCATAATGCAAAGCACATCTCCGTGCGGACATGTATAATGCTATGCATTAAGGGAAGGGTCACTACCCAGACTGGTTTCGACCTTTATTGACCTTAATATATAGCATTATACATGTCCGCAAGGAGATGTGCTTTGCATTATGGGCAAAGTGATGAGAACTTATATCACCGTCACCACGAGTTGTCCCAGTCCTGAAAGTACTTCAGGCACAAACGTTGTTTGCCTACATTTGAATAAAGGATAAAACCCAATATATAATTAGTAACATAGCCAAGTGAAAAAACTTCCATATTATTATTATTATTATTATTATTATTACACAGGTATCTCCATGGAATCAGATCGTGGGAAATCGATTTATTCACACACTAGCCATCATTCACACAATACCTATCATACTTCTCCTTAAATTCATTCACTGATGAAGCACCCAGAAGTACTTCTGCCAATCCATTCCATCCATTCACCACCCTGAAAGCAAAAAGTCTAGTCCTAACACTCTTGTTAACCACACTCTTACACGTCTTCCACCGGTGACCCCTTGTTCTTCCCCTTCTTGCCATGCACTTAAAAAATTCTTTAGTGTCAATCTCATCAAACCCCTTTAATAACTTAAATGCTTCTATCATGTCTACTCTTTTTCGTCCAACAGTTAATTTTTGAAGCCTACAGACCGTCAATCTATTTTCATAAGGAGCATTTCCAAGACCTGCCACAATCTTTGTTACTCGCCTCTGAATCCTTTCCACAACTTCATCCACTTGAAATCTGGAAGTCCAGATCTGTGCACAGTACTCGAGATGTGGCCTTATATAGGGGAACAATAACCTCTCCGTTTGATATGGAGGCTACAGATTCTTTACTCTCGTTTTCCTTCACTTCCCCTCAAAACATGAAAATCTGCCTGTAAACATTCAATTAGCATATTATGTACACTATCTCCATGGTCTTAGATAGTTCAGCATAATTCTAAACAACAATCACTTGATTCATTGTTTATTTCGAGTAATTTTTTTTTAAATTTAATTTCAAAAATTAATTCTCCTACCATTACAGATAGTAATAATTACAAATATTCGGAGCATTATAGACATATTGGGTAAAACCGAAATAAATACACTGGTGCCCAAAACCTAAGAACGAACTGCATTTTTGCCTGTATATGAAAAATTTTTCATATGTGGACATAAAAATGCTTACATAAAAATGTGGACATATATTTATTGCCAGCATACTAATAAATAATATTATACAAAATTGTGTTATAAACTTCTAAGGCCTATGTAGCTAAGGAAATACAATACCACTTTCACACCACATCAAGTGTTGTCTATAATCGATGGAAGGACTAAACCGATTCTCATCTGTAAAGTGTACATTAGCTCAATCGTGTCCTGTCCAATTTTTATAGATACAACACCACTGAAAACGTCCTCTACGGTGAGCTGTGGATAAAAGGACACAGAATACAGGCTTTCTGGCGTATAGGCCTACCCGTTGCAGAAGTCTTGCCACAGTTTGTCGAGATATCGGCATACCTGTGCTTGAATGGAACCAACTTGCAAACTGATCTTCCGTTGCGTCGATTACGTTTTGTTGTTATAACCAAACATCTGTCTTCATACTCCACAGTAGAGCGAGGACAACCTCTTAGCAAACGCTTGGAACACATTCCATTGGTTTCACACGTTTCTGGAGTTTGGACACAACGTTATGTGAGATTCCAAACTCTCTGGCAATATCAGGAATTCTTCTGCCTTCTTCAAGCTTTCCAATAATTCTTCCCAGGGTGAAATCATCTAGATGATATCTTTGAGACATTAGAAGAAATCCGAGTTTGCAACTTTATTTTTTTTACGAGAAGAACTTCCTTCCAACACAATTCGCTTAGCGCAGCCTTTCGCCTTTTATCTTGTTGAATCCTAGCACGTTTCCCCTTTGCGCGCGATTCGAAAATTTGAATGCATACCTGCCTTCTACTCGAAATTGTCAGTTGTACTAATAGTAACAAGCTGATTCGCAGTCTGAATTTGCAGCTGTAATCTTTAGAAATAGTGTTTGTCCTTAGGTCTGACTTGAACAACAACAAGCACAGTAAGAAGTATAGTGTGACAGATCTGGGTTCAAAATTAACAGATGATAAAATAAATCCTAAGAATGACGTTTGAATCACATCACAAATATTGGTTTGTTGTAAAATGTTTCAGAAGCACATTACTTTGTAATTCCAAAAATACTGGAATATACACATTCTCTCTCTCTCTCTCTCTCTCTCTCTGCTTGTGGAAAAGTAAAGTGGGTGTTGAATAGAATCCCAAGTATATAACACTTTGCAAATTTAATAAATATCTTCTAAATTATGTAAGAAGAATGATGTATAGATGCGTAAAGTTTTCGTTAATGATAAATCACAATTTATTCTGATCTTGAAAATATGCTGGCGTCACCATCCTCGCCATTTCTTTTTTAAATTTGCGGTGCATGCTATTAAAACTTATGACTAACTGAGGAAAGTGACAACATAGAGTTGACTTCACCGTGTTAATTATAGCAGGAATATGCTTAATGAAAGGTTTCCCAATAGCATTTCACATGTGGGTTAACATCAACATTACTAGGTAATTCCAACTGACATTGACACTTCCTGTATATATTCAGCACGTCACAGATGATCTAACTGTCATATTAGGCATAAACGATTCCAACAAATTAATCTCTGCTTGCGAATATGCTAGTCTCCATTGATAAACCAAATCTCATGACAAAGTATTAAAAAACAAAGAAACAAATCGCCATCAGTTTTCACGATACCAGAGCTTCTTATGATTACACAATATATCTGCCATGCATACTTCATATCTTGAAAGAATATTTTTATGGATTTTGGATGCTGTTTCAGTTTCTGTATCATGTTCAGTTTTGTTCCACGCTCGACAATTGTACCTATCACTCTACAGACGTCGAACTTTATATGTAATGACTGGTTTTGCATTAAAAAAAAAGTAGTTTCCATTATTTTTATTATTGTTTCTGCTAGCATCAAGCATCATCCAATCAAGTTTCTGGTTCGCAAATGTGTATTTTACGATAATTTTTTTTCTGATTAGGTACTGATTATTTATGTCTGTCTGTCGTAGCTTGAATATTATTCGGCTGCAGTTAAATATTTTGTGACTTTAATGATCTATAAGAGTTTAATTATTCAACAGTGGTTTAAATAGTGGTACGATTGCGTTGAAAAATAACTTCTAGCACAACTTTCACCTTATTAAAAGAGTCACGGGCGATTTAGTTAGATTTTTATTTTTTTTATATTGCTTCCGCACACCAAAGGTACAAGATCTATGGCACATCAGTGCTGTGGGAGGGGGCGAGTACATTTGTGGAGTAGATGCATTTTAATATTATATTATATTATGTGGTGTGACTGTGTAATATGGCTTAATACCTTTTGAGTGATTAACGCTAGAACGGCAAGAAGATTGTAGATTCGATTGTAGCCGTTGAAAACATTATTTCTTGACATTTTTCACACCAATTCCCGAAGATTTACAAGTATAATATGTTACCAGTTGTGTGCAGCACTCATTAATATATAAATATATTAATATAAATTTTGGAGATCGGCTTCTACCGATTTTCCATAAATTAGGGCTAAAGACTTGCATACTTACTTTGGTTAATAAAAGGCTTTCGATGATTCCTTTATACTTATTTTTAAAATATTCTGTGTGTTTAGCGTGACTTTTTTTGAATTAAAATTAAACCATTAAAAGGATTATCGATTTCCAGTAACTTATTTATTTGTTTATAATTTTTATAAAATTATTATATACTGACTGATCGGAGGATGCTCAGTGATCATCGATCACTGAGCGTCCTCCTAAGGATACACTGTTTTCATCAAGATCTCATTAAAATCAGTCAGCTGTTGCATTTCCGTCAATGAAAAAGGTTCTAATTGTAGCATAGCTTGATTAATGCAAATCTGTATTTTCATCAGTGTCATGGAATAAGAATTTCGAGGGATGAGATGTTGGTGAAGTATCGGAGGAGGAAAAGGGATGCTCGAAGAAAGCATTGTCAGAATGTATAGAGCTAGAGTCAGAAGGACCTATCAGGTAGGAGTTAGATGGATGAATAGCATCATTAAGCAGGAGACGAAGACAAAGAAAAAGTTGTGGAAGGAATATAAACAAAACGTGACCAGCATGCCCATGAGTAGTATAAGGCAAGAAGGGTGACCTATATGGTAAGGAAGTCCGAAGCTAATTATGAGAGAAAGCTAGCTGATGAGGTCAAAAATACTCTTCCTTTTTATTTGCCACATAGCGAAAGAACTTTTTAGGAAATATCTTTTGACATCATTAACTAGATTTCTCTGATAATTAACTTTGGACTTCCTTACCATACAGGTCGCTTTACTTGCCTATGGAAGGATGAATAAACGTACTGGTTGTAGGGAGGTAACAGAAGCAAACCAAATAGATGAATTGTTGAGCAAACATCTACTGAGTGATCTTGCAGTTCCAGGTGTGATATTGACTGATGGAGAATAGACGTTGAAGAAATGGAGATGCTTAAAATATTGCAGAATCTCAATGTGAGCACATCCATGGGATTAGATGGCATATTGGTACGGTATTACGAATTACTACATTTTGTTACAAGTTCAGTAGAGATATTAATTTACGTTACACTTTTACAGCAATTAGTTAAACAACTTGATGTAAGCCTCAGTACTAGGAAGGTGCAAATGGAGAGGAAAACGGGAAAAAGCATAAAGGATGCTCGAAAACAAAAGAGCAACTTATAAGCCAATCAGCATCTCAGAAATGGTCGTTAAGGCATTGAAGAAATTGGTAAAAGACAGAATTCAGGAATTCAGGATTGGGTGGATAGGAACGTGGTTTTGTGGTTTGCCTTGATTATTTGCTTAACTTTTTTTTATAATAAAGTGATAATGCAGTTGGATAAGGGAAATGGATAATCAGTGATACTGCTGGACTTTGTAAACGCATATAGAAAATATAGTAAATTTGATATAGGAAATGATTTGACAGGAAATATTCAGTTGTTTGCTGACAATACTAAACTGGGAAGAGCAATGGTAAATGAAGGTGGTCTAGAAATCCAGGAAGCAATATCGGCAACAATAACGCTGCCAGTTTAATGTGGCCAAGTGTAAGGTATGCACTTTGAGACGAGATCAGAAGTTGTGTACTATATTGATGGAAATGAACTGCAGAAAACTGATGAGGCCAATGACTTGGGCGTGACTGTGGTCAGAGACTTAAAGTTTAGAGGGCATATTGCGAAGGAAACCAAAGCAGCACATAACATTACGTGGTTGATGAAGAATAACCAACAAGCAAGGATGGAGAGGTTATTTTTTTCCTATCTAAGGCTTTAACCCCTTAACATACAAAGACGTCTGTGACACGTCTTTTGTTTATTGCGCCAAAATTGATTTTGAATTTTGGTTTCACATATAAATACAACCAAATATAGACACTAGACAATCTTTTGCCTATTTCTTTCAGCCGAGAAAAGTTGCCAACGGCGTGTATCGGCTATTTTGTTTGCGTTTGTACAAATTCATCATTATTTGAAAAATAATGATGAATTTGATCCAGCAAATCACACTCGCCCAAAACTCGCCCATAAATTGGCAGAAAAACGACCGCTTTCTGATTTTTAATTCGTACGTTAAAGGGTTAATAAAGCACCATCTGGGGTACTGCACAGTAATCTGGAAGCCCAGATTCCATGCGGATGAGAGAGTGGTGGAGAGGATCCAGAGGCGAGTGATAAAGATCGAGGCAGGTCTACGGAATGAGTACAGATTGGCGGTCTATTGCCTTCAAGAACTAGCTGATAGGCGAGAAAGAGGAGACAATATAGGAGCATCACTAAAAAACACATGTGCTAACCACAGTAATGACTATTTAATTTGTAAATATTTCATCGCAAGTATCTTGGGACATCATCAGTACAATAGTTCAAACAATACTAGGAATAACATACAGTTAGGGCCCATGATTACAATAGAATCTCAATATGCGTTCAGTAACGTGTTATAGAAGTAAATTAAATATAACTGAAAGAAAAAAAATATATATATATATATATATAAAGATTATTTTACACAATTTTGTATGACAATTTCCCATACTTTAGGAATAGTAAGAACATCGTTGCGGTTTAAATTTGGTCTGTGTAGTAGGGCTTCAGCACTTTCTTTATATAAACGTTCATATTTATATAAAGATCTGTGTAAAAGTTTCGACTTCTCCCAATGGATCCCATGGTTTGGATTTTCAACTCCGTGTTGGGAGAGACCAGATTTCTGCGGTTAAAAAAAGACGAATGTGGTCTTGATGTTCCGAGACGCGTTTCTGAACAGACCTACCTGTCTGACCAAAGTAAGATAATTTGCAGGAGCATGGGATCTCATAAACGCCAGGAAACATCAAAGGTGATAGTTGTCCTCAGGAGAAGGTAACAAGTTATAGATTTGGTTGATAGGTTTATAAGTAGCGGCAAAATTGTATTTCTTCATAATTTTTGAAAGACATTCGGAGATGCCTTTGACGTAAGATACGGGAATCCTATGGATTTCTTGTCTGGGTTGATGTGTGGGAAGGTGACTGATGATTTTTTGAGTTGTTTTAAGATTATATCCATTTAGTATAGCTGTATTTTTGATTATTTCTAGTTTTTGGTTTAGAGAATCTTCAGAGGAGCATAATTTGTGTGCTCTGAAAACTAGTGATTTAATGATGCCAAATTTCTGCGATGGATGATGAGCCGAAGAATTGTGAATGTAGCGACCTGAAAATGTAGGCTTGCGATAGACAGACGTGGCGATGGAACCGTCTTCTTTTCTTTGAATGTGTAAATCCAGAAAGGAGATACCCTGTGGAGATTCTTTTTCTAGCGTAAAGTTGATGCGAGGGATGCCAAGAATAGTCGAAACGGACTGCACCCCGTCAACCCTCCTTTTCTCCTTCCCCCTCCCTATATAAAAAATCAACCCTTTCCTACCCTATATAATATAATAATATAATATATATGTTTATATATGTTACTGAAAAAAAAACCCGGGTTTTTCTATTTTAATTCTCCCAAATTGACCCCCCCCCCTCCACACACTCAGTAGTTTTTGGACATCGCAGAAAGAAGAAAAGCCGCAACACCCAGAAAAAGGTACGTGTAAATTTCTCTTCCTTTGCTACATATACTTTTTGGTAAATTTACATCTACAATGCCCTAAGAATCCATGAGTAAATTGCCAATGACATTTAAACAGGGGCACTCCTAAACTGTAGCAAGCAAAATAGCCGTAATTATAATAGTTTATTAAGAGGAGTAACATGGGAGTTTTCCCAGAAATAATATACATGAATATGAACGTTTATATAAAGTGCTGAAGCCCTACTACACAGACCAAATTTAAACCGCAACGATGTTCTTACTATTCCTAAAGTATGGGAAATTGTCATAGAAAATTGTGTAAAATAATCTTTATATATATATATTTTTTTTCTTTCAGTTATATTTAATTTACTTCTATAACACGTTACTGCACGCATATTGAGATTCCACTGTAATCATGCGCCCTAACTGTTTGTAATTCCTAGTATTGTTTGAACTACTGTACTGATGATGTCCCAAGATACTTGGAATGAAATATTTATGAATTAAATAGTCATTACTGTGGTTAGTACGTGTGTTTCTTAGTGATGAATTCACCACAACTTTCGTTATTTAAAAATATAGAAGCATATAAGTTATTAAAGTGGTTTTATAGGATTGACACTGAAGACTTCTTTTTCAGTTCATGACAGTAGGAAGAGAACGAGGAGTCAATCATCTTATCAAAGCAACAGTTGGAGGAAAGCTGTGCCACTGAATGGAATGGCAAGATTGTGTAATGCTGAATGGAGAGGAGAGAGAGAGAGAGAAAATAAGGAATATGGACTTCATGCAGATTGCCGAAAGAGAGGGAATGTGATAAGGATATAATTTGTGACAGGATGTTCTAGGTTCGATGCAGAAGAAATTATTATTATTATTACTTGACACCTCCAGGGAGTCCAAGGACTCATCGAGGGAGGGCCCCTACTCTACAAATCTCTGTCTCCACCACTCTAATCCACCAACTACAACGAGCCGCAACTACACCAATGCCATTTACCGCCAACCAGCAGTATTTTCACAGACAATCGAAAATGCGGGTTCGAATCCATGCTCACTGCGGGATTCGAACCCGCGGCCTTTTGGCTGGAGAGCGGATACGCTAACCACTCGGCCAACCAAGCTTACTAAGAACTGAGAATTTTCAGTTCTTAGTAGGAAGGATGATTGTTAGAAGTTGACTAAGAGTGTAGTTAATTAGCAATTCGGTTCAGATTTATTTTCGTAGAGTGTAATAAGTCAAATAGCCCTCAGAAAGTAGTGAGTACATTGATGGCGAGTGGCGTAAAAGAGAAGCATGACAAGCGTTGTTATAAGACAGAATAAATTTCTATCAATGATTCTCAAGATTACATAATTATGCGTGCATACTGTGGATATGTAAACAATCTTACTACATTTTGCTACAAGTTCAGTACAGATAATTCACGTTACACTTTTACATCAATTAGTTAAACAACGATTGCATTTTATATTATTATTATTATTATTATTATTATTATTATTATGTGACACCTCCAGGGAGTCCAAAGACTCATCGAGGGAGAGTGTGCCAACCGCATCGAATGATTGAACCACTTCCAACTACTAACCGCGCTCAAACGTGCTTAACTTTTTGCGTGAGCCATTAATAGCAGAGGCTCTATCAATCGACCAACCTTTGCTGGCATGCAGTATATGTCTTTATTGCCACGGTAAAGATGACTGAAGTATTGTTTTTATTAATTTATTTTGATTTTGATTACGTAGTATCTCAGGTTTAATACTCTTAGAATTTTAAAAGTAGCCATAAAAGAAGTTAGTAATTCGTGGGTCTCCAAAGCACCATGTAAATAATTATTCTCTGCGGATTTCTCATTTTTAAAGACGACCGTTTGCAGTGATAGCATATTTCATGTTTCATACCGTGGTGCTGCTTCAGAAGGGCCATTAATAACTTTCTTAGTGTTGATCGCGTCTTTTACTCGGTATAATCTGACGCCAAGAAGCGAAGTTTGTTACAAAGGTATTCACTGCGTTTTGTATATTCAAGGTAGCAGGTCCATATAGACTCAAATATTTAGTGTGTGTTATTGGTGTGTTTTCAAAGACAATAAAGATATTGCTGTTGTTAATTCAACGATACACTCATGAGACAACACTTCATGATCACCTACCTAGGTGGGCCTTCTTTGGTTGAGAGAATCGCTTGAATACAGTGGCGAGCTATGGAAATTTTGACAAAGGGCTCGCATCGTCGAGGAAAAAAAAAAAAAAAAAGGCCTAACTTAGCCCTTATAATACTTATATTGCGACATTGTAGAGTTTCTGACAGATATGATAATTCCTGAGGGATATCAATCATTAATGCTAGATCTTTTAAAAATTCCAAATTTAGAAGTCGGTTTAAAAAGCCCTTATATTAATCGTTGGATGCAAAATGCTTGCATAAAGCTGGGTAATTTCTCCACACATCAAGAGCCGTTCGTAAACTGCAAGCAGCCCATCGTGGTCAAAACACACAGCCGATCTTTAAAATTTCGATACCAAGGTCTTTTGCAATCGTATTTAATTTTCGTTGATTTTTTTGATGATTGATGATAAAAAGCATATAATTTATCCATAAATATTGCAAAATGATTTATTTCTTTAATGTTTTTTTTATCGAATCGTCTAATGCTAATTGTAAACGATAAGCTACGCAATTCCAAATCACAATGTTGGAAAATCTTTGTAGAAGTTTGATTGCAACACCTGATTTGTTTCCTAACATTACACTAGCTCCATCAGAACAAAATGCAATGAGATGGTTTTTTTAAATAGTTATCAGAAAATCCATATGAATTTAAAGCAGCAATTATAGTAGCATGTGTACATTCCGCGGTGGTATTTTCTAGTTCTACAAGTTTATTAAACAAGAAGAACAAGGGGCTCGCAAATTCGAGAAAAATTTAACAAAGGGCTCGCGCGAGCCCCTTATAGCTCACCACTGCTTGCATACGATTTGGCATTGACTGCATTAGACAATTGATGATGCTGCGAAGTATGTCACACCAACTACATAGAATAACTTCCCGAAGGTCAAGGAACTAGGCACCAACATCGATCACCATATTCTACATCCATATGACCACACAAATGTTTGATGAAATTGAAATCAGGAAAGTTAGGCAGAACAGGAACACACGGCAGAATGCTTGAATATGCTTATTTTAAACTATGCTTGCATAATACAAGCCCTATGATGTGTTAAAGAATTATCGGTTGTGTTAACAGTGTAGATGGACCTGGGGCTGCGGAAAGTAGTAATTATTAAGACGATCGGCACTTTTAGTTATTCTTACTGATGATCTCTCTCTCTCTCTCTCTCTCTCTCTCTCTGTGTGTGTGTGGGGGGGGGGAGTGGATGTGTGTGTGTGTGTGTACATGCGCGCTCTTATGTTAATACGGTCAATACAGGATTTTGTTAGATCTTCTTTTTTTAATGTTTATTGTCAAGTTAATATTATATATTATATTGGCATAGTACTCATATATTGAGTACTATGCCAATTTTAGACTAATCTTGAGTAATTTTAGAGATTACTAAATAATAATCTGAACAAATTTCGCTTCCTCCGTGAACATGTTCATCTCTTACACATGGATCTGCTTTCTGATTAGTAATGATATAAACAATTATAGATGTTGTTCCTCTGCCATTCCAAGTATGTTAATTTATATTCTTGCTTTGAAAAAAGTATTGCTATTCTAAAATTATTGAAAGTACAGAAATCTAATAGTTCTTGACCGTTGTTTTTCATGTAAATTTCTCCACATTTTCCTAAGACATTTGGGATTAGATTATTTGCAACTCGAGCATTAAGATCTCCTGCTATTAATATTTCGTCATTTATTTAACTGTTTTTGTAGTTCCTCGTGAGATTGTTCGGAATCCTCTTTCCTACCTTCTTCAGGGGCATATACTCCTATGATATTTAAGTAGCTTCGATTTGTTTTTAATTTAGCTGTTATAATTCGATCGTTTACAAAACTGAATTTCCGTATTCTATATTTCCATTTATTATCGATTAAAATGGCCGCACCATTTGAATCTCTGATATGTTGGTCTACTCCACTATATAACATACTAAAACCATCCATATCTTTTGTCCCCTTTAATTTCTTTTTTGTTTCTGTTATCACGGCTGTATTAATATTTTTAGTTTTTTAGTTGTTTTACCAATTCTAATTCGTTTGTTTTATGCTTCGCACATTCCGCGTGGCTACTTTTTGTGCTTTCTTTAATATCGACGAATCTCAAGAGATTCCATAATATTACTAATCTAACTTGCATTTGCAGCCAAAGCATCTGCAAAGAGCATCTCCTTCAGGAAAAGTAGTTCACTGAACCTTTCACAGGAAATCCTTCAGCGTTTGAAAGTGACCTTCTGTACAGAGCTGTTTTAGCGCTCTGCAGCATATCAGTACTACTCGAGACCTTTGATACGTGTCATCGAGATGAGTTTTTCGTTAACTTTTTAATATATTTCGTTAGCTATATATATAAACGTGACCACGCATGCACGGATCATCATCAACAACTAAATATGGAATAGAAGAATGAAGCAAATTAGCCAATTGAGCCAAAACATAAGCAGCCTTCTTAATTACTGCCTCTAGTTGGGAACAGTGGCGCACCCAGAGGGTGGGGGAAGCGTCCCTTCCCCCAAAGAAAAAGAAAAAAAAAATACTAGAAAATTTTCCAAAAATCTTTTCCTAATTAATAAAATTCATTTTTATATTTATGTTGTGTCGTGTCTTCTATTATTTGTACTACTTATGAACTAGCGATCATTGCAGATGCTCAGTCATAGGTCGTATGCGATGCATAGTGTGTATTCTCAAATCGTCTACTCAACTCGCTCCCCACCCCAAGATTAAATCCTGTGTGCGCTACTCTTTATAAAATGATGTTAAGTTTAGATGCACCAAAAGTTGCAAATCCTAGTATCGAAATTCTACAGAATTAAAGATATTTTTCTAACTTCTTTGAAAACCTGCATATACAAAAACTAGTGTGAATCCTTACTTTATTACGGATTCTCTATTTATGGCTCTGTTTCTCCGAGCCAATTCCACAAAATGGAACCGTTACGAACTAGAGTATAAAAACTGCTAATGACAAGATAGATTAAGGAACAGGGACCGAAACATTCCCGTAGCATGACTAGCTTGACACGCTATTTTACGCTATTCGAGACTATTTCAAGGAAGAATACTGCGAGAACGTATGCTGCGGTATTGTCAAAGGCGTCAGAAAAATATTTCTCACGTCATAAATGTTATAACGCAGATGGAAGAGCAACGAGGCAATTCATAAAATAAATAATTACATCTGAAAATGCAGGGAATCTTACTGTAACTCCGTGAATTATTTCTGTTTCCAAATTTTTGTTTCATACTTTCCAGTGCATGGAAGACTACTACCAAATATGTTTGAGGTGCCGAAGAAAATCGACGTAAGCGAACCATGTACAAAACAATTGTCACTCCGACTAAATTGATATGCTTTGGATGAAATTTGCCGAATTTAGCGGTAGGCAAAATCTGTGTATTTACTCTTAAAACAAACCTTCTCCATTTTCTCAGATTCTATTATTATTATTATTCAGTATATTTATTGTATTTTTTTCTTATGTGTGTCCACTTGCTAGCTTTCGTAACGCCAATAATGCAAGAGAAATCTTAGAGATTGTATTCTAGCAATCGAAACTGTTCCTAGACTTTCTTCGTCATACTACACAGTTAATTAATTAAAGAATAGTAGAGCTTTTCTGCAGAAAAATTAATTTTTAATTCTGTTATTAAATACTTTAGTAATATTTATAAATATTTTAGTGTGGATTAGGAACATTAACTTTTGTCTACCAAACCACAAAAATATGTAAATACATATTTACATGGATACTAAAACACAACGCTAACTATCCTCCGGACATAAAAAATATCTAATTTCTTCTTTATTCTGCACAAATCCGTTCTTTCTATAACCGTTTGCTGAAGATCGTTCTTCATATTTTCAAACAACCCTAACAATTACGTACTGTCCTGTAATGAAAACCATCCACTAAATGTTATAATTCTTTAGGTAATCAATCCGTTATATTTCCAATAATTATCTTCAGAATTACAATTTGGCCTCTGAAAGATTATTTCGATCTGCCATTAACTAATTCGATACCTGGATATCTTTCAGAGGCCAAACTGTAATTCTGCAGAACTGAACGATTCCTCCCATGCCCATAAAAATATAAACGAAATATTTTAACCTTAACATAAATACATAATAAGTTATTATAACTTCCTGAACTTTGAGCTTCCTCTAAACTAATCTTTCATTTTATCGTATTTCAGCAAATTGAACAAATCCTAAAATATAATACTGAAGTCAGTCAGGAACTTCGGAGCCGATTTATTTTTTATCTTTGATGAATACGCTTCCCAGAATATCCGAGCAATATGAAAGGAAATACTCACTTGTGAAATACAGCTTAAATAGGATGAGATTAAAAAAAAAAAAAAAAAAACGAAAGAAAGAAAATAATATTATTGCGCAGATGCTAACTTTCTTTTACGTTTGGGAAAATATAAAAGATTTTTATTCAAGAAAAATAAATTTAAACAATATGAGAAAGATGTGTGAATAAAAGTTTCTGTTAATCACTATTAAAGTTTATCCTTGTTCCAGTTTAACCTGACACTATCTTCTTAATCCTGATGATGAAGTAACTCGGATTAAATTGGGAAATAGGAAGTGGAATAAAGATAAAGATTTTAAGTATGTGACGTCAAAGTGCTAAGCTTTAGTAGGCACGATCCAAATGGTACGATGTTGTGGCAAAATGAAGAAAAACTTTCCTTTTGAGTGCATGAGTAGATTGCGGCAGCTGAATTGGTCTTCAGGTCTGATAATTGAGTCGAACCTCAGTTCGTATCTCTAAATGTGGAAAATGCTGGTTAAAATATTACTGACTTTCCTATCTCTTAGAGATCGATTGGATTGGATTTTGGTTCACAATAAATGCGGAAATTTATTAGCCGTAATACTTTCGCATTATTTGAATTAATATAATCAAAATTTAAGCGTCATAAATAGTGATCTAGCTTATAGAATTAAGTGCGATCAGATCGGATTGTAATATAAACGTCGTTCACGATTAAACAGGATTTCAGCAAAGCGATCGTTATCAATCAAGGCTTTGATGTTATGTTATGTTTAACAAAAAATAAAAATAAAGAAAGAAATCTCTTCGTATATTGAACCCTAATCCAGTGACGTAGCTAGGGGGGGGGGGGGGAGCGGTCCGCTCCGGGCGGCACTTTGAACCTTTTTGAATTTTTGCAGTTAATTCTAAAATACAGCCTCGAGATCTCATTCCCAAATATTGTAATAGTACTGCGAATTTTCCTCACAATTGCTGTAAATGTTGCTAGTTGCGAGAAGAGTTTTTCTAAATAAAATTGATTAAGAATTAATTATTACATTACTATGAAATGGACTTCGCCAATGTCATCGACGATTTTGCTAATAGAAAAGCAAGAAAAATAACATTTTAGAATGTTGAAATTAAAGTTTTACTTCAAAAATAAACATAGTGCTTTAATTTATTTCCCCATACGTCGTTTTGACTTTATTTTTGTATAGTAGTATTTTTGGTGTGTATTGAGAGGGAGGCAAACTCAGGGACTGCCCCGGGTGATAACAGCCCTAGCTACGCCACTGTCCTAATCGTGACTGCCTGTTTTCTTCAGAATACATTTTAAATATCATAACATGACTGACGAATCCTCGTTTCCAACTTTAAGCAATAGATGGCAGCACAATGTTGCGCTTTTTTTTTTTCAATTATAGATGAATTTTTTAGGGACGCTTGATATCTCACTAGTTATCTCACTACGTCAAAAAGAAATTATGTTATCAGCCGATTTTACACCGACACCTTAAAAGGAAAAAAATATTGTAACGTATAAGAGAATAAATGAAGTTGCGAAAGCTTGCGCCATATAGAAATGACCATGTTGTAATAACAAAATGGATTCGTTTCTAAATATTTAGGAGCGAATCTCTTCAGTAAGAATTATCCAAAAGGAAAACTGTTTATTCTCTTCCTTTTTTTGATAAATCTTAATTTAATCTTTGATCTTAACTTGGAATAAACTTAAATAAATTCGTAATTTAAATCTTGTTTAAAACTATTAAGGATACAGCTAGATATTCTTAATGCATTTAAATTTTTTTATTATTTTGACGCCTTTTCCAATCCTTGACATAAGACTAGCTGCTGTTAGTTCCTCTTCAGCCATGATTTCAGCAGAAGAAGCGATGGATTTGCATTAATTCGTAAATTGCTTCCAGCATGCTTTGATGGTGACTTATACCTTATCATGAACGTGCTTGGATAATCTGAAAAATTCTCTACACATGCCAGTGTCATATTTCAGGGAACTTTAACATAAAACATGCCGTCTTACGAACATAGGATTCATATAGACGCTATTTCTTATTGAACATGCAGTACGAAACCTCGTATTTTATGTATTCAGGAAGTCCTCCTTGCTGAAAAGTCCGTAGTTCTTGTTTTATGATGAATAATGTCACTTTTGGTCGTGAAGTTCATCAAGTAGAACAACCACAGTATTTGAAATTTTTCGACAGTGTTAGCGGTAGTGTGCACTAAGGGCATGCTGCCGAACCAGTTGTCCGAATGGTTAACGAATCCACTCCTTAACCAATAGACTGCGGATTCGAATTGCGCTAAGGACGTGGATGTTTTCGAATGTCTTTAGATGGGATATAATCTGCATTTTCCGATGTGAGCCAAACGTCCGGCTTATTAGAGGCCTGAAGGGGCGTGAAATTTTTCCATGTTTTTTCGTCTCTTGAGTAGGATTTCCGGACTATTTTTTTTTAGCATTTTATTATTTCTCAGATAAATTACACAATTATTATTATTATTTAAATATTTTTTTTTATTGATTGCTAAAATAATTACACTTACAATAAACATCTTGAGTGACATTGCAACTTATAATTTTACAGAATTCAGAATTAAGTGCTGCATTTTCTTACATTGGATTTCAATTAAAATTTTTAATAATACTTTTTTGCATCTATATTATGTATTTACAACATATGTTCTTCTAATAGTAACAATGAAGATTATACAGAATTTTTTGTAAAATAATAATAATAACAATATTTTTTTTAAAACGGTAATAACATTTTACAGAGTATTTACATATATACAATAAAGAATACTATTACATTTTCTGTTCAGTGCAAATGTGAATTTTTTTAATATAAATGTACATAATTATTTTTATTTTTAATATCAATATCATAACTTATTATTATACAGTATACACAATTTTTTTATATCAGTATCTTCATTATTGTTATACACTTTACGGACTGTTTTGTTACATAATCTGCATTCTTTGATTATAAGGATTACGTGTAGATGAGTGAGGCTAATTAATCCCGCCTACTTCGAAGCTTGGTTAGCTTTTATGAAGAGAGTGGGATTTAACCTTCACTATGTATGTTGTTGTTACTGGTTATGTATGGGATCTAGGCACTGGATTGTGGTGATTTGTGATGTGTATGTTAGTGTTAATGATGTATTAACTTTGTTGGTATATTTTCCAGAGTTCGTATTTTAATGTTCTGTAGTTATCTTTGTGTTTTATATTTCTTGGTAGGTTGTTGAGTTGCGTTGGTATCTGATGTGATCTCACAGAAGAACCAAATGAGCTGTTGAAGGGTGTAGAGATGTAAAGAGTTGTTGTGGGTCGTGTTACACGATATGTGTCTCTGTTGTTTCGATAGGTGATGTTGAAGTAATTCCTTGTTAATGTCATGTAGTGTTTCAGGTTTTTAATGCTCAGGATTCTGTGTGTCGCCATGTGCTGGTCGGATATTGGTTGTTGCGTGTAAGGTGTCCAAATCACTGTTGGCAGGATTTTTCTAGGTAATGTTTCTAATTTTGTTAGGTGGCTGTTTGATGTGTTTGCATAAACTGTTATACCGTATCTGAGTAGGGATTCGCAGATACCGTGATATAGGAGTTTTTTGTATGTTGGATGGAATGATGTCTTTTACTTGGAAGAGTTTTGCTGCGATAATCGAGTTTAGTATGTAGGTATTCTATATATTTTGTCCATTTAAGGTGGCAATCTATGTAGAGACCGAGGTATTTTGCATGAAATCAAAATACCCCGAAATCAAACCTGTGTTACAGGTTTGATTTCGGGGCATTGACAGTTATTTTTGTTGTTAATGCAGCGGTATGTGTGACAGTGTATCGATAGTGGTGCGGGCCCATGATTCTTCAGTTGTGCATTATCAATATCTGTGTTTTGGTGCCGTTGATTACAATTGCGTTTTGGTGGAAGTATGTTCTGATTTCATTGAGGTCTTGTTGTGCTTTGGAGAGAGCCGTGCTGATGTCTGTGTGGATTGCTAGTAGGGCGGTGTCATCTGCGTACTGAAATATTTGACTTCTTATGGACATGTTATGAACATCGTTAATGTATATGTTGAATAGAGTGGGTGATAATTTGGCGCCTTGAGGAACACCGTGTTTTATTTGTACACCCCGGCTGTGACATATGCCTATTTTTGTTACTTGTGTTCTGTTTGAGAGGTAGTTCCTGAACCATGTATGCAGTGTTCCTCTTATACCTATTGAGTATAGTTTGGTGAGTAGTATGTCATGTTGAAGTGTATAAAATGCTTTGGTTAAGTCAAGCGGTATAAGGACGGCGTACTTGTTTTTGGCGAGAGCTTTGTTTATTGCGTCGGCGATATCTTCTAATAAATTGATGGTGATTTTTGTTTTCTGAAAGCCGTATTGGTTTTGTGAGATGATGTTGTACTTCTGTAAATAGTTCTGTAGTCTGGTGTGTGTTATTTTTTTTTTTTAGAATTTTTGAAATGACTGGTAGGGTATTGTTCTGTAGTTCTGAGTATCGTTTCTTTTACCATGTCATAAATTGGAGTAATTATTCCAGTTTTTAGTTGTTGTGGAATAATGCCTGTGTCAAATATTATGTTCACGAGTTTCAAAAGTATTGGATTTATTTGTTCAAAGTGTGTTATAAGGTCTGTGAGTCTTATTTTGTCTATTCCTAGAGTGGTCTTTGGTTTTAGTTGTAACAGTGCTTCTTTCAGTTCCTGTTTTGTTACGGGTGGGAAATACATAGTTTGTTGTTGACTTTGTGTCAGTAGTTTTTTGTTGATCGTTGGTAGATTGTCTTTTTTTGAGTTGTGTGATGTTGTTTGTGAAAGCATGGTTGAATTAGTCGGCTAGTTCCTCTTGGTTTGTGAAATTTAAAAATACAAATAATAATAATAATAAGAAGAAGAAGAAGAAGAAGAATCCTTAGCCACCCACGGGACTGATGTATTCTTAGTCTCAAAGTTTCGTGGGCGGGAGATATTAAAAAAAGTAATCAGTTTTCATAATGTTTCTGATTTCCTTTTCTAACTGACCCTGCATGTCGAACATACCCCAGCATTCCGATAATGAATATACTGCAGTCTTTGTGGAATGTCTTTTATTTTCCACAGCAGATTTTGTATGCTTTAAGTAACACTCTTTGTAATTGCATCCTTACCATTCGCATTTTTTTTGTCATTGTGATGAAAACGTTCATTATAACTTTAGCACGTGTTGCGAGAGCTTGAATGAATTTTCCCCCCACCGTAATTGCTTTGTTTGGCCGGAATAAGTGGATAGCGAAGTAACAAGAAGATTATTATTGTTAATTTTGTTTAGTGGAAGTGCAAATTTGTTAAAAGAATAGTTCTTTAATTTTATTCATTTATTCGCTTGCATCATCCACTCTCTAACACTAATTTTAAGTAGTCCCTGTTTGCAATGTTTCTGACACCCAATGTGAAGGAAGAATAATTGTATATAAATTTAACTCTCAGGTTTCTGTAAGTATTCAAATATGACAGAGTAAAATGCTTGTTTAACATTTAAATTATTTATATTTCAAATTTATATGACTAAATATAGGTGGTACACTACTGTCCATCTGCAATTTTAAAGTTATTAGCCTTTGAGTAGCCAGAATTAGTGCTATTCAGTCCGATCATATTCTTGAACATATCAAAAATCCTATTTTTGCTGAAATAATCTAGAAAAATGTGTGAATTCATTTTCACACGTGCAGTAGATCGTGTATTCCAATCTCTGCTTGCTTTTGACGTCCATAGTCTGTAGTCATCGTTCCATACAAGATTATAATAATCATATGAATATTCCTTCAGATATTTTAGTTATTGAAAAATTAATTATAGAACAGACTTGCACTTATCTGTAACAATACAACGACAAAAAAAATATAAAAGTAAAAAAAAAAAAAAAAAGCTAATCAAGTCTCCCGTATCTCTTAAAGACTTTTCCCATAGCCCTGTAGTTTACGCCACTTTGAGAAACAGTTTTAGATCAACATGCTTGTTATAGAGAAATATGCAGAGAAAATAAATTAAAAAAAAAAAAAGATCTACCATTCAACGTTTCTAATTTTTGCATTTACGAAAATTATTCTGAATTTTTTGTTTACTAACTGACACAAATAGATGCTTGATTTACATCAATTACGCACATATATGACAGCTTAAAATGCTGTTACTTACATCTATAAGTGTGGAGAGGGAGAGGAGTAGTGATTCACTTTATGATGTCGAAATTCGCCTTACGACGGTGGTTTGAAACCGATTGTGTAGTATGACTGGATTAAGTGTGTACTTTTTATGTTATAAACTATTAGATATTTGTAAAACTAAAAAAAAAATCTACAAAACACTAAGAATATAAACTAAGATCTTTTGAAATTTCTATAATTTAAAATATAGCATGAAGTTTTTTCAAATTAAAAGGAAAAAACTTGAACAATATATTGTAAATTTTGCGAATATTAACTACATCGCCAGCAAGTAATATTTTTTCACAAGGCTCAGAATATCAGAAAAATGAAAATTTACTTTGTGTGTTTGTAGAACATAACTAAGCACTTTTAAACTGTACGTGTTAACCATTTATTCTTGTACAACACAAAGCAAGATTTAACACAATTTTTGTGATTTTTTTTTTTTTTTTACTTCAAATTGTGTCTTCAAAGTAGAGAGCAATGAGCTATTTCTACTGTCAGTGCTGATATGATGCAGCTAGTGCGAAGAGCAATATAGAACAGGTGGAGGGGTTTACGGTATTACTGGCAGAAGCCGCATAGAGATACAATAATTGCATTCCTAGCAAGTGACGCATAAAGAAGCCACTCAGTTACGGGATTTCCATGCGTTACTTGATTATAACCACCACCTGCTTTCAAACCCCATTGTAGAATCGATGAATTTTCTAGACGTTTTCATGAAAGGATGAGTTAGCCATTCTCAGGCAGAAGAACATTTATTTGTCTACTATTTTTTGTTTCTAAGAGAAAATAAAAAATAGCCGGGAGATTGATAAAATAAATGTTATTGTTACAAATATAATCAATCAGTTTCTCTGTTACGAAAGTAATAGAGAAACTACCAGGCTATGATTTTACTACCCTAGTTACAAAAGCCAATGGCAAATGGAACGATGACTACAAACTGCAGCAGGAAACACTCATACTTTGTATTAGTCGTGGCTAACCAGTTCATTAGGTTTGGTCAATTGAAATAACAATAATAATAATATTTTTTTTAACATTTTATTATTTCTCAGATAAATTACATACATCATATGTATGTAATTTATCTGAGATACAATAATTAATTATCTGAGATAATTAATATATTCTCTGAGATAATAATAATAATTATCTGAGATAATAATAATTTATCTGAGATACAATTATGCATTACAAATACTTTCTCGTACATAAAGTTTTTTTAAAAAATTATAATAATAACAATAACTGTTTACAACGTATACTATTATAAGTATACATAATGACGATTATTACAGATTTTTTCTTTGCAATTTTGCACTCTATATATACAATATCAATGGATATAATCACTCTATATTGCATACTTTTGTTACAGTTATTACATACATTTGTTTACATGTAATACATACATTACATACATTGGTTTACATGTGATATGTACATTACATGCACTTGGTTACATATGATGCATCTTGGATGAGAACTAATTTCTCTGCTTTCATCCTCGAAGCTTATATGTAAGCTTATCTGAGGATGACACCAGCTGGTTATTATTTATTGGTTTTTTTTGCTGTGTTGGGAAGCTACGAATTCTGTGATTGAGAAATTCGCGCGCGACGCGCACGCACGCACGCACGCACACACACACACACACACACACACACACACACACACACACACACACACACACACACACACACACACACACACACACACACACACACACACACACACACACACACACACACACACACACACACACACACACACACACACACACACACACACACACACACACACACACACACACACACACACACACACACACACACACACACACGATAACTTGGAATGTCTTGATGCGTCGCTGAACTGGAAGCCTGAATGAATATATTGTGTTTCATTAAGTTTCTATGGTATTTTGGGTGCGTGTTTCTTTTGAACATCGAAACTTCTACATCCCATGTCTGGGATGTAGAAGTTTCGTGTGGCCTTTCCGTAGTGGTTATTGTATTTATATGTAATATAATTAATTGTCTGAGGTCTTGTTATACGGTATGTATTTCTGACTGTCCTGTAGTTAGCATCTAAATAATGTTTTAGGAAAGCTACATAGTGACATAAATGTTTTGCTGTCAGTATTTTATGTTCTGACATTGCAATGTATATAAGGTCGTTATTTTCTCTTTGTTCCCAAAAGATCAGTTTTATAATTTTGTACTGTAGCGACATTAATCTATTTAATTTGTAGGGTGCACAGAAAGCATACGTTATTATAGCGTATCTTAGCATATTTTGGCATAGTGCTTTGTATATTAGTGTTTTTAGGCGTATCGGAACAATGTCTTTTAACCTGTAGAGTTTGCCACTTATTGTTACATATGATGCATATGTAACAATGTTACATATGATGCAAAATGTAACTTATTGTTCGAAGTTTGTTGTGTAGGTGGTTTATGTGGCTATTCCAGTTCATATCTGCATCGAAGTAAATTCCAAGGTATCGTATCGTTTCAACCTGAGTGATTGTAGTGGTTTTGCTGTTCTGTGTGTTTTTTATGTTGGAAAGTGGATGTTGGATGGTTATATATTTGTTATCAACTGGTCGAGTCAGTGGGTTTCTGAATATCATTAATTTTGTCTTTTCTGAGTTTAGGTGTATGGAGCCAATATGAGCCGATTTATGATCAGATTTATATCATGTTGCATATTTTTTGGGCAATGTTTGCGTTATTATGTATGGATATTATTGCTGTATCGTCTGCGTATTGGAATATCTTGCCTTTAAGTGATAGCTGATTAATATCGTGCGTATAAATGTTGAATAGAGTTGGGGAGAGTACGGCTCCCTGTCCACAGGTTACTGGTAGCTCTCTGCTTCGGTTTGACCCGATACGTGTGATATATGCTTTCTATTTTGAAGGTAGTTTGTAAACCACCTGTGAAGAGGCCCGTCTATTCCAACATGCCTCAACTTTTCTAACAAGGTTTGATGTGTGAGTGTATCGAATGCTTTAGTTAGATCAATGAAGACTACCATGGCAATTTTGTTTTTGTCTAAGGCGGTATTAATTACGTCTGTAAAGTCTTCCAAGAGAGAGAGAGATGTTGTTCCCTTATTTTTCTGAAAACCATATTGTGTTTTGGGGATAATATGAAAGATCTCAGTGT
Organism: Typopeltis vanoorti; assembly: GCF_054136105.1. Classification (NCBI taxonomy): domain Eukaryota; kingdom Metazoa; phylum Arthropoda; class Arachnida; order Uropygi; family Thelyphonidae; genus Typopeltis; species Typopeltis vanoorti. The sequence continues at coordinate 10,605,722 of NC_143552.1, forward strand.
ATGCTGTGAGTTTCTTCAGTATGATCCGCTCCATAATTTGATTGATAATTGGTAATGTTGCTATGGGTCTGTAATTGCTGATTAAATTTCTTTTTCCATGTTTGTATATGGGTGTGATTATGGCAGTCTTTAGCATACTTGGTATCTGTGCTGTTTGAAATATTTTATTTATTAATTTTAGTAGGATAGGACTTAAACTAGTTGCATGTTGCTTTATATCTTTAGGTCTGATACCATCAATTCCTGGGCCTTTGTTTGGTTTGATTTGATGTATTGCAGAGAGAAGTTCTGCTTCTTTTATGGTTGGGAACCATAATGTCTGTTTTGACTGTGGTCCAAGTGGAGGGTCATTTTGTGATCGGGGGAATATTTCTGTGCAGTTCTTGGATGGAGTCTGCAAAGTATTGGTTAAAGTCATTTGCTAGTTGTTGGATTGGTTTTGCGTCTTTCATGAAGCTGTGTTTTATGGTTTCGGAGGCGGTGGTGTTGGGAATAAAATCTAGCATCTCATTGATCAGATGCCAGGTTTGTTTCATGTTGTTTTGTGCAGAGGTTAGTTTGTCTCTGTAGTAGCTTCTTTTTGCATTTCTGATTCGTGTTGCAAGGCGATTCCTGGTTATCTTATATTCAGTTTTTAAAGCTGTGTTATTTGGATATCGCTTTAATTCTTTCCATAAAGCGTCCTTTCTATGTATTTCTAGGATAAAATTTTGTGTTATCCAATTTTTATTATATTATTAATGATAATATTGTATTATGATATATTGATATATTAATTGATATTTTAATGATATATTGTAATATTGTGTTAATGATAATAATGATAATATTATTAATGTGATAATATTAATGATATTATCACATAATAATAATAATAATAATAATAATTTTCTTTGTTTCTTTTCTTTGGGAGGCATTTCTGATTTCTTCCTCGAAGCTTTTCAGAGCTTATCTGAGGAAGATAATAGGTGGCGGTGGTTTCCGGTCGCAATCCGGATTGTTCATTTTACTGTTTCTTTGTACATGTTTGGAAGACTTCAACTTTTGCTGTTTAACTTTTTTTTGCAAGTAGGGGTGGATTTGGACGTGTCCTTGTAGTGGTGTTTTTTGAGTGGGGTTTGTCATAGGTTTTGTGGGGGGGGGGGAGAGCAACAGAAATTTCTCTAATTTTCATTCTCGCTATAATATTTATATAGCGCCTGTTTCAGCTCTCTCTCTATGTTCCTAGTTTTCTGTCGTCGAACGGCAGTTTGTTTATCATGTCAGGTATGTTAAAGTTTCGAGTGGCTTTGCTGTGGTGATTGTTGTACTTATATGTTATGTAGTTTGTTGACTGTGGTCTTGTTATCTGATATGTTATTCTGGTTACTCTATAGGTTGGGCTGTAGTAATGTTTTAACATGACTGTGTAGTGGCATAAGTGTTTCACCTTAAATGTTTTGTGTTGTGTCCATGCTGCCTGCATAGGTGTGGGTTTCCCAGAATATCGGTTTTACCATTTTATCTCGCAACCATTGTAACCTGTTAAGTCTGTAGCCAGCCCAGAATGCGTATGATGTGATTGCATATCTTAAAATGTTTTCACATAATGCTTTATATATTAGTAGTTTTATGTGTGCCTGGTCTTTTAATCGGTATAGTTTGTTTGCTATTATCCTAAGCTTGGTGCGTAAGTATTTTATATGGCTATTCCAACTTTGATCAGCATCGAAGTGAAGTCCGATACAGCGTGTTGTTTTCACCTGTGTGATGATTGTGGTTTTAGGTTCAGAGCTTTGTGTATAGGAGAGTGAATGTCTGATAGTGAAGTATTTAGTTTCTATGGGCAGGGTTTGGTTTTTTTTTTTTAATATCATTAGCTTTGTTTTTCCAGGGTTTATATATATATATATGCCGTTTTCGGTTAACCATTTACTGATTTGATTGATGCCGTGTTGCATGTTTGTGTAAGCAATATTTGCATTGTTGTGAATGGATAGTATGGCCGTGTCGTCTGCGTACTGGAAGATTTTACTTTTTAGGGGAAGATGGCTCATGTCGTGAGTGTATATGTTAAATAGAATGGGAGATAGGACAGCTCCTTGCGGTACTCCACAGGTTACTGGTACCTCTTTGCTGTATGCTAATCCTGTATGTGTGATGTGCTTCCTGTTTTTCATGTATGCTTTAAACCATTAGAGTAGGCGATCGCCGATTACGATATGCATTAGTTTCGTTAATAAGGTTTTGTGTGTCAAATGCTTTTATTAGATCAATGAATACCACTAATGTTATTCTGCTTTTATCCAATGCAGCCTTTATTAGGTCTGTGAAATCTTCCAGAAGTGTTGCTTTATTCTTTTGAAAGCCATATTGTATTTTTGGGTATGATTTGAAATTTTTTGAAATGTGGAGAGTTGCACTGCACGATCCCATCCCTTTAGTGGTTCTCAGTAAGATCTGCAAAATACCCCTCTACAGCTGCAATCGCCTCTTGATTCGAAGAAAAACGCTAACCAGCGAGGAAGAGTTTTAGTTTTGGGAAGGGATAGAAGTCAGAGGGAGCCAAATCTGGGGATAGGGTGGATGTTCCAACAATTCATAGTGCACATCCCTTAATTTTCCCATGGCTAAAACACGTTTGTGGGCAGGTGCATGCCCTGATGAAAGATGATTTTTTCTCCTGCAAACTTTATCTTTTCTCGAATGTTTTCATCTAGTCTGGTTAAAAGATCGGAATAATATTCCCCGGTTATTGTTTTACCCTTTTCAAGATAATAAATAAACAAAATGCTTTTAGCATCCCAAAACACCGAAGCCATGACCGTGTCTTCATTGACGCCGAACAACCGGCTTCTGTCCACTGTTTTGACTGCTCTGTTTTGGATTGTGGTGTGTAATGGTGAATCCAAGTCTCATCCATAGTAATAAATCGACGCACAAAATCAGTTTTATTCTTGTTCTTTTACAAATAATTTTATAACTGCAGATATTCAATTTTATCCATTTCAAGGGATACAGACAACACTTTTGCTTCAGACAGCTGTATAAAACAAACTACTTGATAGAATGACTTGTAATTTCACATGGATGCTTATGAGACATGTACCAACTTAGAAAAAAAAAATTTTCCCGATAGTGTTGCCATCTATGGTGGAGGTCAAGAACTTTTCAGACCACCCTCGTATTTATATTTGCAATTAAAATATTATATTTCCTACTATTTCGTACAACCATACAGTACAAAATAAAGTCATTATTTTCAAACATTTTTAGTAATATTAATGTTTTATTACATTGTATTTTCATATATTACAAGTAATATTATTACATTATGCATAGTAATATTGATATATTATATAATAAGATCATTACATTATTGCACTTATATAGTAAGAGTCATATTTTACCTAATAACATTATTACATTACATTTAATAATTTTAATATTAGTATTAAATTAATTATGTTGTATGCAATAAATACTTCGTTTTTGGTTTATTTATTTAAAATTAGGTTTATAAAAGACTAAGAACATTATTAATTAATTAATTAATTATTAAGTATGCGTATGTATCTTACGTAAAGCATAGAAATAGAAATGATATACGAGTATTAATGAATATGGTTCCCTCCACTTCGCTTCAATAATAATAATTTTAGATTACATTACATGCGTAATAGGGTAATGTGATGTAAGGAACGGAAATGGTATATTTATGAAAATGAGTTGGATGCTACTATTCCCAATAAAAGGGCGATGAGGCGGAGTAATCCACTGACTTGAAGCTAGCGTTAGCTTTTCTGAAGCCAGTGGGATTAACGATTAACTAAACTTCTTTCTTTTTCATTTTATTAACGTTTGTTACTTTGGTTAAGTTTGGTGTGCCATCTGTTCCTGCCCCTAATCTTTCTCAGCACTCTCATAACTGCAGTCTCTAGTCTTTGTTCAAGTGTCTTATTTCTAACGCAGCTCTCAGATCCATTAATTAAACCTGGCTTGAACACTGTGTTGTATACAGCTAATTTAGTGTTTGGACTAATTCCTCTCTTATTCCACATACATTTATTCATTTGACAAGGAGATCAGCTGAATAAATATATATGGAATAAGAAACCAGCGTTGCTGATTCTTTTGTCTATTTCCATATTTAACTTACCATCTTCACTAAATTTTGTGCCTAAATACCTGAAAGGTTTTATTTGATCTATAGGTTCTCCATTCAATGCATTTGATATTATCAATGTTTGTGCCTGTTTTCATTGTCTTTGTCCTGCCGTTGCTGATTTTCATACCATATTTATTACAAAAGTTATTCAGTTTATTCAGGGAATGTTGCAGAATTGTACTGAATTTATTTAAAAATATAACATCACCTGCATACAGTAAAGAACTGAAAAATTTTGATATCAGGTTTAATGCCACTTTTCTTCATAATGTGATCCATTAGATAATAAATAACAGAGGGGATAATGTACATCCTTGTCTGACCTTAGATTTAACATTAAACCATCCTAATGTACTTCCTTCAATTCTAACTGCTGACTTACAACTCAAATAAAGACAGGTATTGCTTGATATAATGCCCCATTGACACCATACAAATATAGTATTTTGAATAACTTTCTCTTGACACCTTGTTTTATGCATTTTCCAGATCGACAAAACTTACGATCTTTGAAGACACGAAACTCACGAACGACAAATACAGATCTTTGTTATATTCCCATGCTTTCTCAACTATTTACCGTAAAGTGAAAATTTGATCCTGACAGCATCTATTTCGCCTGAATCCTGCTTGTTCTTCATCAAGCTTCTCCTCCACAATCCTTCTCAACTGTTTCTCAAGTATATTAGCATAAATCTTACCAGGAACACTGAGTAGAGAAATACCTCTGTAATTCTCACATGCAGTTTTATTTCCCTTTTTCTTATATGTGTACTATGAGAGCTCTACTCCAATCATCTGGAATTTGTCTCTCTGTCCAGGCCTTCTGAACTTATTGTTCAGAAGGCCTAGACAGAGGCAGGAATCACTGCTGACAAATCAGTGCTATCACTGATTGTTTCCTTTACCAATTTTTCGAAGTAATTACTCCAAACATCAAGGATATCATTTTTCTCCGGTTTTCATGTCACCTTTATCATCTGTAATTCTTTTTACACCACTGTTCCTCCATTTCTGAGATTTTACAACAATTCAGAATATCTAGCAACCTTCTTGATATTTATTTTCTATATTCTTACCAAAGATTTCCCATGACTTTTATTTAAATGTTTCCATCACTAATTTTACAGTGATGGAAACATTTAGCTTTCTTATATTTGTTTTTGTATTCTCTAAATGAACAAGCTGACTTATTTGCCACGAACGTTTGATATGCTTTCTTCTTTTCCTTCACTGCCTCTTTAATTTCCTGTGTCCACCATGGAGTTCTGATTTTTGTATCCTTGCAGACAACCTCACCACATGCCTCTCTGGATGAATGAATCTATGTTTTCTTCAGAGCTTGCCACGGAATTTCCAAGGTTTGGTTCCTGTTCTTAAACTCTTTCATCTTTTCTTAAATATTGTTTGTGTGATTTATTCTACATTTCACATCTGAGAGCTGCTCAACTTTTATTCGCTTTAAAACTTTCTTACATGTTATTCTTTCTTCTTTTCAATATGAATTTCATTTTTATCCTGCTCAAGACTAAATGGTGATCACTTCCAGTTTCAAATCCTCTGTACACTCTACCAGGGAGAAAACATCACTATCAACAATAACATAGGCACTGAGACTTTTCTTATTTCTTGCCTCTTCTCTCCATGTGAATTTGTGCACATTTTTATGTTGGAACATGGTATTAGTAATAATCAGTCCATTTCCTGAACAGAAATCCAACAGATATTTGCCATTATTATTACCTTTGCTCTTTTCTCCAAATTTTCTCAAAATACTTTTGTATGTCTGACAATCATTTCCTACTCTGCTATTCAGATCTCCAACAAAGACCAACTTTTCTTTTTTCATTGTGTCAGTTGCATTCTCTAAAGGCCTCAAAAAATTCTCCACGTCTTCCTTAGTAGAACCTTCTGTGGGACAATAGGCACAAATAAGTCTCATTGTCCAGATTCACATTCTGATATTTCTCCACATCACTCTACTTGAGACTGAGTGCCATTCAAGAAGATTAGCCTCGTATTTTGTGTTGAATACTATGGCTACTCCTTCTTTTCCTTGATTGCCATTGCCTGAATATAACATTTTGTATTTATTGCTCAGAAAGATCTCCAGTTTTGGTCTTTTTTGTTTCAGTCACCCCTATTATGTCGATCTTGTACTTATCTAATTCATCAGCTAGCTCGATTTCGTTGCCATTCAGGCTTCTTATGTTAATAGTACCGATCTTGAACTCTGGTGATATTGAGTTGAGGTGTGTTTCAGGATAGGTATGTTTCGGTAGGTGACTTTTCGCTATTCGCCCTGGTTCTCTGATGAAATCAAAGGGGACCTTGCTTAACTGGGCGACGCCCCAGTCGGCATAAAATTCTGTCATGTTGTACCATCATTTTGTTTGTGGTTTAAGCCAATAAGAATATAATTTGGTCGGATAATCCCAAATTGCCAGCCCCTCCTAGTTCATTCAGTATCCAGGTAGATATCTAACATTTAATATTATTATAATTAATATCTTCCATTCTGTTCAAAATATACATGCACGATATTAGCCATCTTCCCCTAAAAAAGTAAAATTTTCTGATACGCAGACGACACTGCTATATTATCCATTCACAAGTATCGCTTACACAAATATGTAACACAACATCAATCAACACACTAACTGGCAAACTGAAAATGGCATATATATAAACTCTGAGAAAAAAAAGCTAATGATATTCAAAAACCCCTAGACCCTACCCATAGAAATTGAATATCTTGCTCTCCAACATCCATCCCTCTATACCCAAGCGCTGATCCTAAAACCACAACCATCACACAGGAGAAAATAACACGCTATCTCGGATTTCACTTCGATGCTGATCAAAGTTGGAATAGCCATACAAACACAACAAACTCAGGATAACAGCAAGCAAAATATGTCGATTAAAAGACATTGCTCTCTCTCTCTCTCACACACACACACACACACACACACACACACACACACACACACACACACACACACACACACACACACACACACACACACACACACACACACACACACACACACACACACACACACACACACACAAATACTAATATATAAAGCATTATACGAAAACATAGATACTCAGTTACAACATACGCCTTCTGTGCAGACTACAAACTTAACAGATTACAAACGTTGCAGAATAAAATGGTAAAACTGATATTCTTGGAACAGCCCGCACTTATACGGGCAGCAAGGACAGAACACAAAATATTTAAGATGAAACACTTATGCCACTACACAGTCATGCTGAAACATTACTACAGCCCAACCTATAGAGTAACCAGAACAACATATCAGATAACAAGACCACAGTCAACAAACTACATAACTTATAAGTATAATAATCACTACGGAAAAGCCACCCGAAACTTCTACATACCTGACATGATAAACAAACTGCCATTCGTCGATTGAAACCTACGGACCTACACAGAGCTGAAACAGGCGCTATATAAATATCATAACAAAACCGAAAATTAGAGGGAAATTACTCTCTCTCTCTCTCTCTCTCTCTCTCTCTCTCTCTCTCTCTCTCTCTCTCACACACACACACACACACACACACACACACACACACACACACACACACACACACACACACACACACACACACACACACACACAGGGCCGATTTTATCATTAGGAGCCCTCCGAAAGATTAATTTTTCATAATTTTGTATTTAAGATATAATAATTTTCTTGCTATACAGATATTAGGAGTAATCATATATGTATACAAATGTATTGGTTTTGATTAATAAATTTTAATGTTCATAATGATATTATTTTTATAAATATCTACATGTGTATGTGTGCTTGTGTGAGTATGACAAAATATATATAGAGAGACAATGTATAGTGGCACCAAAATGTTCTTTGCCTAGGGGCATCAGATACTCTTAGGCTCGCCCTGCACGCACGCACGCACACACACCCTCTCAAACACCATTACAAGGACACAGACACGCCATATTCAAATCCAATCCCCCCCCCCTCCTTGCAGAAAAGTTAAACCGTGCTCAAGCAGTGGTAGTCCATGGTCGCGTGTACCATCTGTACACGCAACCGGAAAAGGTGTATATATATATCATATATTATATATATATATATATATATATATATATATATATATATATATATATATATATATATATATATATATATACAGTGGAACCTCGGTTGTCGAACATAATTCGTTCCTAAAGGCTGTTCGGAAACCGATTTGTTTGAAAACTGAAACCATTTTCTCTTAAGAATTAATGGAAAATGGATTAATCCGTTCTTGAATCCCAGATGATTGCTTATTTAAACCTTTATAACAGTACTTCATGCATAAAATCGTATACAAAAACAATGAAAATGCATAGAATCTTACACAAAAAAGAATAAACACAATAAATTGATAAAATATAGACGAAAATTGATCGCCTCTTTATTTTTGAGTATTGTACAGATCGTTGATCTCGCCACACCGAACTGCATAGCAAGATCCGAGACGAACGCCATTTTCATATTTGGATATGATTTCTTTTTTCACCTCTATCTTGATTCTAACAACTTTTCTTTTCGCTTTACTGCTATCACTATCTCGGCCCCGTGGTGGCTTATTGAATAACAATTTATAAAAAAAAAAAAACCCATAAAACACAAAGAAAATCAAGAAAAGCCACTGCAAATTCAAGAATGCGAATGAGTTTAAGGGGAAGTATGACAGGTATTGTGTGAATAATGGTTAGTAAGCAATGTTGGGTCTCCCGCGATGAGTCTTTTGACTCCATGGAGGCACCTTATATTATTAATAATAATAATATAAATAATAATATACAATAGGTGTTTTAAATTAATTAATTCTCCAGAAATTCCAGCAGGTGTCTGCACTGAGTAACTACGGCGTAACTGACGCTCTCCCGCCGTAATCTCTGTCCGCGGAGCACGTTGTTGCCGATTTGCCTGTTCGGGAACCGAGATTCTCTTCGGAAACCGGTGCGTTTTTCGTTCGGAAATTATGTTCGAGATGAGAGTCGTTCGATAACTGAGGTTCCACTGTATATATAAAGTTTCCAAGCACACACATATAAACAGTGAAATCTACACCTGACTCGCGACGGATATTGAAGCAAAACCACGAAACCCCCGCCGTCTCTTATCTTTCTCAGATAAGCTCTGCAGAAGCTTCAAGGAAGAAAGCAGAAATGCCACTCAAACAAACAAACAAGTATATTAAAAAATGTACTCAGTAACTTGTATGCTGAATTTTTGTAGAGAAGTAGCACATCTGTATTAAACACAGAATCTGTAAAAAAATACTAAAAAAAACACAAAATGCTGAAAAATTATGTATATTAATATAAAATCAATCCATCATTATTATTAATATTGAAATGTGAGTTGTATCACTGCATTGTATAGTTAGCACATTCACTATACACGATTGATAAATATTTAATTAGTGTTTTGTTAGTTGTATAATTATATTTATAAAGAATTAAGTACTCTACATTTTGCACTGAATAATAATAATCATTCTTGTCATTGTCAAAAATTATTATTATTATTATTATTATTATTATTATTATTATTATTAGCATATTAGTTATTCATATACAAAAAAATTCTCTATGATATTAGAAGAATATCAACAATGAAGATTATTCATTATTTAATATCAACAATGTTGATTTGAAAAATTTAATTGAAATCCAATGTAGAAAATAAACCACATCTCTCTCTCTCTCTCTCTCTCTCTCACTCACACACACACACACACACACACACACACACACACACACACACACACACACACACACACACACACACACACACACACACACACACACACACATTTTTACGAAATTCGGCACTTAGTGCTGAATTTCTTAAAAATTATAAGTAAGTTCGAATGTTACTCAAGATGGTTATTGTATACGTGTAAATATTTCAGAAATCAATAAAAAAAAATTTATTATTACTATTAGTAGTAGTAATATAGTAGAAGAAGAAGAAACTTTATTAGAAAAATGTATTTTTGTTTATTTCTGTATATTTTTGTTAAAATTTAAATGTTGAAACAAATAAATATTGAGATATGGTTTTATCCTATAATGCACATAAATCAATCACCAACAATAACCATAATTTTTGAATAATAAAAACACACATGGACACTGTAAAAAATGATTAATTATACAAAATGTGATGATGCTTGCGCAGGCTGATTGACTTCGCGGCTAGTTGGACTCTATCCATGGTCACCATTTGGCCATCCATGATGCGCTGCATCAAAAAATATTAATTTCAGGCAAAAATATGGATGTGGTGTTTCCAATCCGATTCAAACCGAATGTTTTATTATCAAAACATTGCACGCCACTTCTATTTTTAAGAGATTTTTCTTTAATTACGATATTCATATACACATCGTAAGGTTATATTAGGCATAGGAATTTCTTATGAATTGGCTACATTCATGATGTGGTAGCGTTTTGCACAAACTCAATAGCAGCCTTTGACTAAAGGCATATCAGGCTACCGACAAAAAGGGACATACGAATGTCCAATGGAACGTGCCGTCTTTACAGCAGCAGCATTCAGTTGATGTTTGATGACTTGTTACTGTTTCGTAGAAGAATGCCGAACAATAATTCAATATTCTTTTATTTGATTACTAATTATCTACTTGTTTTTACTATATGTTTTATTTATTATATATATGTATTTATAAATATATATAATAAATGTAAACATAAATATAAAATAAATAAATGAATTATATATATAGCAATGATTGGTCGATTGGTAGAGCCTCTGCTAGGCTCACGCAAAACGTTAAGCAAGTTTGAGCGCGGTTAGTAGTTGGAAGGGTAAAATCGTTCGATGCTGTTGGCACACTCTCCCTCGATGAGTCTTTGGACTCCCTGCAGATGTCAAATAATAATAATAATATAGATTTATTATTATTATTATTTTAATACTTTCTTTTTGGAAATCGGGGGCAGCCGGTCTCTACCTTTGGTATCCCTGGAAGATCAGCAAGATATCTGACTGGCGTACATAAGTGAAATTAACAGAAGAAAACGGCAAACAACTGCTGGCATCTCATTTACCTCATCCTAATTATATTACAGTGAATACTGTGTAAGTCCTGCTTTCTATTTTTTCCCTTAGTTTTGAGATTAAAACCCAAGTTTCATCCAGTAGAGTGAGGAAGAAGGTGGTGGTGGTGGTGGGGGGAGTTTGTGGAAATCCTTAAATAAACGGCTATTTACCGACTGTCTTTGTAGAGGAGTTTCCAGTTTTCGCTCTGGTAGTCTCAAATTTCACAACTATTGAAATTTAAAAAAAAAAAATTTAAAAAAATCAGTAACGCGGTTCTGTTTTCTTTGCCTATTCTCCAGACGATTGCAAAGTCAGTTAAACTAATTATAAATTTAATATTGATAAATTAATTAAAAATTAAGTAATCCAAACATTGTTTTGTTGAAGATAGTACTTTTAGCTGATCTTCATGATTAATTAATGACTTAAATACCGTTATCATGAAGTATTTCACGCTACATAATGACAAAAATTTATATTCATCTCTGCAATCTTCAATAAAACTTTCTTTCTCTCTTTCTCTTCTTCCAATAGAACAAAACAATAGTAAGGGCTTACCAGTGTATTGATCACAATAGGCAGAGGAATCAAAAGAAAAGGAGCTAGGATACCACAGACAGTTCTCCACTGATAGCGGAAGAAATTGACCAGGCGTTTTACATTCATTGCGTCCATTTGCACACTAACAGGAAATGTCACACACACTAACACTGACAGGAAGATGTAGCGGAAGGTAATATCCTGTAACAGAAACCTTTTAACACCAGTGTATATATTTCATCGGAGAACAAAAAGAAACCTCTTCTTTGCCATGTAGCAAAGAGCGAAAGAAACAAGAAATTCCAAATTCAAAGTAAGAAACCTTAGAGCAAGCAAGGGGGGACGAGTGATATACGATGCTTTCGTGGGTGCCTAGTAATCAGGAGACATTTTATAGCATTGTTCAACACACTTTGCTGGGTACAGTTGAAAGGTTACTTTATGGATATTTATGACGATGCAGTGGCATCTCCCACATGTGCAAATCACTGCACTTAATGAACGAGCTCGCTAGCTGCACGTATACTGTCACTATGAAGAATGGGCAGTAAATATCCGTTACATCATTGCTACTATCCGAGTACCTCTTATTTACGAGTCGTTCCCTTTCGTGACATCAAACAACCCAGTCGGCATTGCCTCTTCTATTTTATCAACACTCTTCCCATTTTTTCCTGTTTTACATATAGCTTCAATAATGCTCGTTCTTCTCTCTTTAATAATGCTTGTTATTTGAAATACTATTATGGTTTTACCAAGTGAGTTTCATTTTCTGTATTCCACGAGTGGATATGGAGAATATTTTGATTTACATTTCGAAATTGTCAGTGCGTTGCACTTATAAATACACTTCCACGTATAATAGTAACATTAGCTCTAGTCATATAATTAAGTAAGATCGTCTTCCTCGGAAACTTCACTGCTTAAAATTCAAGCTGTTGGCCTTCTCTAATATCACAGATCGAGTCGGAAGAAACGCTGAAATATTCACTACTAGTGAATATTTCAGTGAATGATCTAACACAAATTGCCGATTTACCAACTTGAATACTAAATAATTCTTATCATTCTCTCAGCACCCTGGAAGCAACTCTCCCTCCAAATATACAGCAGATGTCAGGTTTCGTGTTGTAACTCCGACAATACACTTGTTCTCATTTTCTTTTCTTCGACAGAGATGGTATTAGCTGTTTAACGTTTAATATCGGCACCGCATGCTTTAACACTTCAACAGCAAAACAATAGGAATTGTTGAAATGATTCTGACTGCGATATCCGCTCTCCTAATCCAAACACTTGCTACATCTGACAGAATAACTAAAATATTACTCACCAGAATGAGGATCATCACCCTCACTCAAGGATGGAAATTCATTATATTTCAAATAACTCAAGTCAATCTGTTCATATGGTGATCAAGCCTCTTGGCCCTTCGCTAAAGTTAGCTGTGTGGTAATTGGATTAAAAGTCTGCTCTTCTCTGCTCTCCCTCAAATTCAATGTCACCATGGTTACATCATCCAGAGGTAAGCCATCGGTCTTCTCCTCCGACTCTTATAGCGATGACCAAGGAAACTCATCTCACACTATACCAAATATCCCACTATATACCCTCTCTGAGTTTTCTGATTACTTTCTGGAGAAAGCCAATATAAAACTCCTCATTAGTTTGAATGTCAATCAGTCAACTGGCACGGAATGTACGTTCCCTTTAAAGGTACTCAGAAGACGGCGTACGCAGAAGAAAGGTATGTGTGCTTCAGAATTAGCATCCGCCCTATATCGCCTATTCAAGCTATCGCATTAGTCTAGAATCTAACCAAAAGAATGGAATCAAGCCTATAGCAGCCCATAATCAACAGCAAACTTCTACGACTACCTGAAGGTCTGCCAATTAATTAATGTTACTTTCTAAAATACTTTCTAAAATTAATTAATGATCATCAAAACAGATTGCTCCATTCTTGTTTCACTACAGATATCCTAACCGGCGTAACTCATTTGTGGACACAGGTAGCACAAAAATTGAAGAAGCTCGTGCGATCACTCTTGGCATTTCCTGAGCATCTGATCGTATTTGGAATAGACTTCCTTACTAAGCAACAATGTAATAGACTGCCGCCTTCGTTGCATTGCAATGCAGTTGGGTCACTAGTTTCCTCTCTGGTAGTTAACTGGCATGTCATCATGGTGGATAGTTCCTCTCCATTCGGATTTCTCTACGAAAGCAAGAATACCACAGGGTTCAGTAATTTCACATATACTCTTCTTCTTCCTCTATATTAACGACCTTTTTTCAATGACGATTTGAATTTTCTTCCCTATTTTTATCATTTCTAGTAGAACATTCTGCGATGACCGGCCTGGTTGGCCGAGCGATTAGCGTATCCGCTCTTCAGCCAAGAGACTGCGGGTTTGAATCCCGTCTTTGCATGGATGTTTTTCATTGTCTTCCATCTTCATACATTCATTCATCCAAATACAAATACACTCTACCAAGATGGACTGGGTCACCATGGGAGAAGTACACCCAACCCTCCAGCCTCTCGCAATGGGAGAAGCCTTCACCCTGTAGTGGGTAGAAAAGAGGCTAAGCATCATCATCGTCATTCTGCGATACCTGAGTCGTATCAAGCAAAGGTGTGTAATTGTGGGCCTACAATATTCCTTTTTTTAAATAAATGTTATTAATATTTACTTCATTACAAAATTATTATGTGCACTTTCAGCCGCACATACCGGCCGCTGAAATAGAGACATTTATGCAAATGTACGTAAACGTCACTTACGTCGTGTATATACAAAAAACCTTGGTCACGTGCTTCATGACGTGTTCTCTAGTATGGTGGAGGTAACTATTTAAGAATGCTGCTGGTCAGTAATCGTCAATAGTGTTGATCGCAATGAGAAAAACAAGTTTCGCGGTTCGATAAAGGGATTATTGTGGGGTGCCCGTCTGGTTGGAACCACGATTGTGAAAATAGCAGAGCTGACTAGTGTCTTAAAAGACTGGTTTATTTCTTGGATATTTCGAGAAAATAACCTAGATTGCTTGCTAAGAGACCTAAGTCTAGCCTAAGACATTCTGTCTGGAATGAGATCGCCGTCTTCTGAGAAGTCTTGTAAGGACAAACGAACTTACTGTGTGGAAATTGACTGAAGCATTTAATGAAGTCTGTTCCCGACCCATATTCACCGAAGTATGCAAAGGGAATCAAAGAAGATCGGTATTAGGAACAGATTTCTGCGAAGAAACGGAAAGTTTGTCTACAGTAGTGTCAGGCTCACCGTGACTGGACACTGGAAAAAAGTCATGCGGTCCAACGAGTCACAGTATACCTTGTTCTATACTGAGGGTAGGCAGAGAGTTCGGCGGAAGCAAACTCTCTGTCTACCGTCAGACAATGAACTCAACTCGCCTTTTAAACACAACTGAGAGGTCTAGGGGTGGTGTCATAGTTTGGTGCATGTTCTGTTGGTACGGAACGGATGCCCTGATATTGCTGTAAGGTTGGATGTCATCCAAGGAATACGTGGACATTGTTGCCGATCAAGTCCATCTTGCAATGTTCGTTTTTTGTCTTCTGTAGCTGGTGACGGGTTTTTCACGGACGACAATGCTACTCCCCATCGCGCAAGAATTTTTCAACAGTGGTTCAACGAGCATGCCAGCGACTTCCACCATCTTTCCAGGTCAAACAGATCCGGAAGCAAAGCTCTCTTCGGTCAAATCTGAGCCAGTTAAAGGACCTGTCTGCTGAACGCCTGGTATGTTGTTGACGTAGTTGCAATCCAACACCTTGTGAAATCTATGAAAAATCGCATATGTGCTGTAATTCGAACCAAACACGGTATTACATACAAGTGTGTAATTCAGCAGTTGGTATGTGTGTTTCTTGTTACTGACTGCTTGATTGCAACTCTGTACATATGGCATGACACGAGAAAATATTGGAGTTGCTAATGTGCTTAAAGCTAGACTTATCTAAATGTGCTTAAAGCTAGACTTATCTAAACTCCAGAATCGAACCTCAAATATTACTTTACGTACGTCAACAAGCATTATGCTGATCTTTGCTACAACTCTAATTAAATAACGAATTTAATTAGAGGAGAAACAGTGATCTTACACATTGAAAATTCAAAACATTTTTCGATGAATTTGACGGCGGATATGCGACTTTATTTGCTTCTGCACAATGAAATCCGTTGGATGAGCTGGAAAAAATACTTAGTGAGAACTCGGAAAGAACTTTATCTCTTTTTATTGGAAGAAATAAAATAAAAAAGATATTAAGCTGACTAAATGTCTCAGTGATGTCGCTTTGCTTAGCTCATTAGCTTTCTTAACTGATATTAAGCAGCATTTCGATACAAAATTAATAACGGAAAAAAACTCACGTGCAAAGATTATTTAATAGTATAATTTTCGCCTGTGTGTCACAGGCATCTTCAGTACATTAAGCTCAAATTAAACAATAACTGACAATTCCAAAAAGCGCCACCTAAGTAGCTGGTGTAAAATAACTAAAAAGGTCAATAAAATTTCTTAACAACAAAAAAAATCAATACCATAAAAAGTTAGGAAAGATTAGCTGACATAAAGGGGATAGACGTAAGCTGTCGGATCTGTTTAAGTTAGGAGAATGAAGTAGAGTTTCACATGTTTCTTTATAAAGGCGTTCCATAAGGAACTGACTTTTGTGAAGAACTCTTGTCTTTCTCCAATGAACTTTATGTCTAGTGAAGATGGCATGTTCTGCAAGTCCAGACTTTTCAGGTTTAAAGTAGTCAATATAAGATTGGTGTCCTTCTAGCTGAATAGAGGCAGATCTTCCTGTTTGAAGATGCCTGTGACACACGAAGGTGTCACAGGCATCTTCACAGGCGAAAATCTGCCTCATTGTCACAGGCGAAAATTATACTATTAAATAATCTTTGTACGTGAGTTTTTTTTCGTTATTACTTTTGTATCGATATGTCTACTCACGGTATACCGCTTTTAAAACTTACGCAGCATTTGAATGCGTTAAATATTGCTCTTCAAGAAAAACCGCATATCTCGATAGTCATATAGGTGGTTTTCTTAACAAGCTGAAGTCGTTAAAATAAAATCTAGAAAAGAATAGTTTGACTGGCTTCAAATATTGGAAGCTTTTTAATGAAATGATAATACTTAGTGAAACTATAAAGTATTTCTTCTTCAGCTCGACACGCTTATATACATCTGTTCAGAAATCTATTGAATGTTGACATTGACATAGTGCTGATCAGAATGGAAAACAAAGGAACTTTCGGAGTTCAATAAAGGGCTTATTGTGGGTGCCGTCTGGCTGGAGCCATGATTTTGAAAACAGCAGGTGGCCTTATTATTATCAGAAACTGGAGCAGACTTATCTAAACTTTTTTCTACTGAGAAATACTCAAACATCAGATTTTTGAGATTAAAAATTAGTTCAATCTTTGGAGGGGAGAGGACATTGTCTGATACGAAATACGTAAAGTCAAAACAGAGGAACAGTTAGAATGCGTCTACTTTTGAGCGACTAATCTTGAGCAATTACTTCGGCTTTCAATGACAAGCATCAAAGTGGACATGTAACAACTTTTATTAAAGTTTAATCGCCCATAGTGGTCTTATTTAGGATACGTTTTTTTTTAAATTGTTAATTAATTAATTGTTCTAAAATAATGGAACTTAAGGTTTAATAAATTAAGCGGGACATCTTTATATTTTCATCGTCATGAGCTTACTCCACCTTTACCACGAGTTGCCTCAGATCTGAAAATACTTCCGGCGCAAACTTGACATACCTGTCAATTTGCGTACTTGGGAAAAAGGATTAAAACCAAGTTTATAAATTGCTTGGTATCTTTAACGTATAGTATACCCAAGGTAAAAACTTTCTGCAGCTTTCTCTGATCCTGAGATTTTTATTTAATATGGCCAAAGCACCTTGTATAGGTGAAATTTATAAGTTCTGCATTACTTCAACCTTGACATCTAAGGGTCTGGCTCCCACTGACGAAACCTCAATAAAGGTCGAAACCGGTCTGGATAGTGGCCTTTCCCTTAATGCATAGCATCATACATGTCCGCAAAGAGATGTGCTTTGCATTTGGGGAGATACTAAGAGAAAGTGATCAGAGCTTACTCCACCTTTACCACGAGTTGCTTCAGACAAGAAAATACTCCAGGTGCAATCTTGACTTACCTGTTAATTTGCTTACTTGGGAAAAAGGTTCAAAACCAAGTTTAAAATTGCGTGGTATCTCTTTAACATACTGTATAGTATACCCACACATCCGCATATATATATATATGAGGGTTGCATATATATATATATATATATATATATATATATATATATATATGTGTGTGTGTGTGTGTGTGTGTGTGTGGAACCTGCCACGTAACATTTTTTAAAAACCTTGGCACGTGACTCTGTAGATGTTGAAAAGCACTTCATGTGAGAGTTCTGAGTAAAATTAGGCGATTTAATGATGGAATCAATTGCAGAATCACATTAAAAATGATGGTATATTAGGAAGAAATTGACATTGTTGTCATTCAGGAATATGCGAGCAAAGGCTAATAATCTAAGTTGTTTGGTCACAAACAAAATATTTGGTGAAATGCGAGCTGGTAAAATTCGACACTTTTTAATTTTATTTTATTTGGCTCTGAAAAGATGACGGATCTTTAATACCCTTATTATGTATTATCAATGAAAACACACTGATCCAACTGCGACGTTCTTTAAAATTCTCCTGTTTAAAATTATTGAAAACTTAGGGATAGTAAAACAATAAGAAAATGTTTTTGGTCTTCGTGATTCGTTTACAAGCATTAAGCAGCTATGCAATTCACTTGTGTGGTATAGACTGCCGCTTTGATTACGAGGATAAAAAGAAGTTGACTTCTCATTTTTCCTGCCCGTCTTGTACATAATTCAATTTATTCAAGGAAATAAATATTTTACTTCTGTTTAGCTAATGCATAAATAGAATATGGAAGTACGTGAATTTTTATCCTGTAGTAGTGCCTTTTCCTTAAAGGGAGTAAACAGAGCTCCTTTAGCCATAAAAAAACTTCTGGAAATCTGTTGGCAACCAAACTCTACTGTTGAAAATACACCGATTGTTGAACTCAGACTTGACAAGAAAGACAAGTTTGGGCCCGCACGTAGTGCAAGACTGTGGCAACTCTTGTAAGTAGTGCCACACCGAGGCAACTCTTACTGATCACTTTCCTTAGTATTTTCCCCTAATGCAAAGCACATCCCTTTTCGGAGATGTATAATGCTATGCATTAAAGGCAAGGGCCACTACCCAGACTGGTTTCGACCTTTATTGAGGTCTCATCAGTGGGAGCCAGACCTAAAAATGCTAAAGTTGAAGTAATGCAGATCTTATATGAAATTTGCCTAAACAAGTTGCCACGAGGTGCTTTGACCTCATTAAATAAAAATCTCAGGATGAGAGTAAGATGTAGAAAGTTTTTTACCTTGAGTATATAGTATATTAAAGATACCAAGCAATTTTATCAGCTGGGTTTTAATCCTTTTTCTCAAGGTGTCAAACACCTTATGGCAACTTGTTTAGGTAAAATTCATATAAGCTCTGCATTATTTCAACTTTGGCAATTTTTGGGTCTGGCTCCCACTGACGAGACCGCAATAAACGGCGAAACCGGTCTGGGTAGTAGCCCCTGCCTTTAATGCATAAGGGATGTATGATGCTTTGCATTAGGGGAAAATACTAAGGAAAATGATCAGTAAGAGTTGCCTCGGTGTGGCACTACTTACAAGAGTTGCCTCAGTCTTGCACTACGTGCAGGCGCAAACTTGACATACTTGTCTGTTTGCTTACTTGGGAAAAAGGATTTATATATATATATATATATATATATATGTAGAAAGTATTTTTACCTTGGGTATAAATATGTTAAAGATACCAAGCAATTTTAAACCTGGTTTTACTCCATTTCCCAAGTAAGCAAACAGACTAAAAAGTCAAGTTTGCGCCTGCAATTGATGCAAGTCTAACTGATCCCACAGGTAGTGCAGGACCAGGGCAACTCGTGGCAAAGGTGGAACAAGTTCCGATCACTAATCTTAATATTTACCCTTAATGCCAAAACACATCTCCAAGAAGGGGATGTATGGTTTCGACATAGAAATACTAAGATTACTAAATCTTGGTATTTCTATTTCTAGTCTTGCTCCCACTGACGAGACCTCAATAAAGGTCGAAACCGGTCTGGGTAGTGGCCCCTTGCCTTTAATACAAAACATCATACATCCCCTTCTTGGAGATGTGTTTTGGCATTAAGGGTAAATATTAAGATTAGTGATCGGAGCTTGTTCCACCTTTGCCACGAGATGCCCTGGTCCTGCACTACCTATATATATATATATATATATATATATATATATATAAAGAATGGGAAATCTATATATATATATATATATATATATATATATATATACAGGGTGTTCGGGATAAATTTGACATATTTATAATTAATTATATTTTTCCGTAAGTTACATGTATTAACACACACTTCTCTTCATTTAAAAGTTTGGACCCTTCTTCATTCATATACAAGATGTCAGAAAGGATGGATAGCTGGAACCCACCTGAATCATGGAAGAGAATAACTTGTATCATGATGATTCGTGCCCGCCATCAAAATAAGGATATTACGACTGCTGCCCAATGCTCCCTGAATACAGTAAAAACAATCAGGCATGAACTAGAGACTTGCAATGGTGACTACGAGGATGTAGCAAGAAGAAAGATCCCTAGCAGACGATCTGATTGCGTTCGTACAGCAGAATTCCTCGCAAATCTGCAGGAACAGGTGTTGAAGAACCCTGGCATTGGAATTCGGGCTTTGTTCGTGGAGTTGCTAACTGTAGTCAAGCCCTGGATAACAAGGGTAGGCAATGGTAGGCCGTATGTATGGCAGCAGGATTCGGCCCCTTGCCACACCTCTGGGAAAAGTCAAAAATGGTTGTCTGAAAATTTCTACCACTTCACCAGTCTAAATGTTTGGCCTCCAAACTCCCCAGACCTTAACCCCATGGATTATTTTGTATGGGGCGCAGTTGAAAAAGACACCAATCGCACTTCCAGTAATACAAAAGCCCAGTTAATGGATAAAATTAAAACAGTTTTTGCGGCCCTTCCCAGGGAGACTGTAGCATCAGCTTGTTCGAGGTTCCTAAGCAGAATTGAAGCTGTGATCGATGCTAATGGTGGTTATTTTGAGTAAATCTTGTGGATAGTATTGTAATTAACTCTGCCTGTAATGTTTTTTTGTCAATTCATTAAATTTAATAGATACAAAGAAGATTTTCTTTTTCCTTACGAAACTGTCAAATTTATCCCGAACACCCTGTATATATAGATTTCTATGAGCTGAGGGAGTAAAATTCTGAGGACTAATAATCTCCAGGTGAAAAGCTTTCCTTGCCTGCCTGAAAAAAAAAAAAAAAAAAAAATTTCATCCAAGCGGAGCTAAGAAGTAAACCTCGAATTGTGTTTCTTCTGTGTCGTCTAGGAATATAGAACGTGAAATATTTCCAAGACTATATATTGGTCATCCACCGGTTGTAGCCAGAGAGGCCTTCATTCACTGTATCGCAGGAATACTGTTTCTAACTGTTGGAATTGGTTCCACAGTCTGTGAACCAATGAATGACTCGCATGCAACCATCAGGATACCACGTCCAGACGTTGGCTGGCCTCTAGTCTTACAATAGCTCGCCAAAGGAATTCATCGGTTCGATGCTGATGACTGTCCTAGAATTTTGCTATCACGAAATGTATTGTTCTCACTTTAGACACGAAATGGAAAACCACTCCAAAATTCCCGCTTTTATGCCGTGACTCATTTCATATACCGCTAGTATGCGAGAACAAGACTTAGCATAACTTTTTTACGTAATGTACCTGACATGCCGTTACGCCTGTAACTACGAATCACATCATGGTAGTCAACTTCCTGGATGAAGGCGGCACATAAATGGGATGGGGATGGTACCTAACTTTTAGAATGTTTTACACACGCACGCACGCGTGACACACACACACACACACACACACACACACACACACACACACACACACACACACACACACACACACACACACACACACACACACACACACCAGTATCGCGATTTTTCTCTTCGTTCCTTCATTTATGGAATCCCATGTATATGTTTTTTATTGTGTGGTTAAAGAACTTTTTTTTATCTAAACACACAACTTTTGTTTGTAATATTTTTAACTGAATGAGCTCATTACGCAAAGAAAATCTATTGTCTACGATACAAACGTTAAGTGTTAAATGACTAGATGCGTTAACAGTTATTCTTCTTCTTCTTGGCTTCCCGTGTTAGCCAATTGTTTGCCTGTAACGTTTTCAGAGGTTTAAAAAGTCTTCTTCCCATCTCCTGCGGGTCTTCATCTTGATCGGCGTCCCTTTGGTTTATATTCCAGGTAATATTTGGCCATCTGTCCTCATTCATTCTTTCTATTTGGTTTTTCCAGTTCTTTCTATAGTTTGTGATGTTATGTTAATTATGGGTAACTGTTTTCTTATTTCTTCGTTTCTTATCTTGTCTATTTTTTATAGCCTGCGAGTAGTCTTAGGAACTTCATTTCTGCAGCTTCCACTTGTCTTTTATCTCGTTCTCCCCAAGTCAATGTTTCACTGCCATATTTCAGAATTGGTTTGGCTGTTATTTCATATAGTTTTATTTGGGTTGTTCTAAACATCTGTTTATTGAAGTGTCTGTTCAAAGTTCCAATGACTGCTAGGAATTTTTGCTTTTTATATGCAATGTCGATATCTCCATCGGGGCTTATGTAATTTCCTAGATATTTAAATTTGTTCACTTGTTCTTTTACTTTCTTGTGGAGGACTAGTTTGAATCTTTTAATTTCTTTACCTTGAAATGCTATTGATTTCGTTTTATTTATTGAGATCTTCATGCCATACTGTTCTATTGTTTTGTTCAATACATGTAGATTTTTCTGTAATTGGTCTTCATTTTCAGCAAAAATAACTTGATCGTCAGCATACAATAGGCTGGTTAATTTTTATTTTCTATTTTAGTTCCTATGATTTTGTTTTTACTCCGTTCTTTTGAAATTTTTTCCATGTATATATTGAAGAGTATTGGTGATAATCCACTTCCTTGAATGAGACCTCTATTGGTTTTAATTTTTTCGGTTGTTTCATTATTAGTTTTAATTTTAATATAACTTTCTTCCATTATATTTGCCATTGCTTTTGTGGTTTGAGGTGGAGCTTTCAATTCATACAGTATATATGGCAGGTTAAATTCTATTCTTTTTTTCTATAATTTTTTTTTTGAGTATAAATGTGGGATCTGTGCAAGATCTTCCTTTTCTAAAGCCGCATTGTTCTTCTCCAATAATTTCCTCGTCCCATGGTGTTAATTTACTTTTAATTATATCTAGATATATTTTATAGCATACATTGAATAAGGATATTCCTCTGCAGTTTCCGCAATCTTTTCTGTTTCCTTTTTTGAATATGTTCATGACTATTGCTGTCTTTTATTCTTGTGAGATGTTTCATTCTTCCCATATTCTGTTTAGAAATTTAACTATTAGTAATTGAAATGTTTTAGAGCTTCATTTGTATAGTTCTGAATTTATTCCATCTTCTCCTGTAGCTTTTCTATTTTTTAGTTTTTCCAATATTTTTTTAAAATCATTTAACTGTATTGGTTCTTCATTTGTTTCTTGACTTATTACTTATTTTATTTCAATTTGATTATTGTTGTTTAGAAGTTGGGTGTAGTGATTGGTCCATTCTTTTGTGGAGGGGCCTTCTCATTATAGATTATCCTTTGTTTCTTGAGTCATTTTTTATGATTTTATAGCTCTTTAGTTGAGATCCATTTATGTCATGCTCTAATCTTGCTACAAATTTTTCCCAGTCTAGTTTTCTGATTTTCCTGGTTTCTCTTCTTATTATTGCTCTGATTCTTTTATATTCGATTTCATTTCCTATGGTTCTGTCGTTTAATCATTTAAGGTAAATTTCTTTTTTCTTTCTTATTAAAGATTCTATTTCTGGGTTCCAGGTTCTTAGTGCTTTCCTTTTTCTTCGCAGTTTTGTTCCTATGGCTTCATATGCTGCTTGTTTTACTATTTGTTTAATGTTTTGCCATTCATTTTCTATATCTGTATCTTCATTTATGTTCTTCATTTATTTTATTTGTAAGTCTTCTCTGATATAGTTCTCTGATACTATCTTGCTGTAACAGTTCTATCTTAAATTGCTTCTGCTTTTGTTTTTGTGTTCTTGTATTGTTTCTATTTCTCTGGTTTGTCATCTTAACAGCACTGATTAATAAATGGTGGTCTGAGTCAATATTGCATCCTCTGTATACTCTGCAATTTCTTACCAACTTCTTTAGATTTTCATCCACTATTATATAGTTAATGATGCTTTTATATCCTCTTGCTATGCTTTTATATTATCTGGCTTCCCATGTATATTTAAAGAAGCTGTTGGTGATTTTCAAGCTATTATAGACCACAAATTTCATGAGTTCTCTACTATTGTTATTTATGGTGTATTCTCCTTGATTACCTATTAAATCTTTAAATGTATTTGATCCAATTCTAGCATTGAAATCGCCTGCAATGATTAAGTAATCTTCTTTATTTTTGTTCTGAATTACATTTTGGAGGTTTTTATAGAATTCTTCTGTTTCAGATTTTTTTCCTTCTTCGGGTGCATATATTCCTATGATTGTAATAAATTTCTCATTTAATTTAAGTCTAGCCATTATTATTCTTTCAGAGATCCAGTTATAGTATTCAATTTTGTCTTTCCATTTATTGCTGATCATGATGGTACCTGCAGCTGCTTGTTTTTTGTTGGGTACTCCACTGTATCTTAAACTGCAGTCCTGAAGTTCTGTAGAGCCTTTTGATTTTTTCTTTGTTTCTGAAATTACTGCCATTTCTATTTTCATTTCTGTTAGAGTTTTGTATTTCTTCGATCTTGTGATTGATGTCTCTTATGTTTACTGTTAACAGTTATTTTAATGTTATATTCACAACACTTTTAAGCACAATATTATTATGAACTCTTCATGAACTATAACAACGTATTCTTGAAGCAATCGCATAAGTGTATAGAAAATGTGTTTAGTGAGGAGCTTGAATTCAGTTTTTGATTACTTCAATGTGATTAGAATTGCCCATATGGAAATTGCAACACTTGGAATGAAGCCTTGTCCCTGCTAAACCGTGTCTGATTGGATACTCCCAAGCAAGCTATCAGAGATATACGAGTAAATATTGGCATTTATCCGTGTCCGTGTGTATGTGTGTGTGTGTGTGTGTGTGTGTAGGAAAAACAGTGTATATTAACATAATAATAATAATAATTTTTTTCCAATCAATCAAAATTTTCATTGTTCATATATATATATAAATATAACATGCATACTATTTACAGTGTTTACATGTGCACATATGTGTATACAAGTACATATATTAGCATAGATTATATGCATAATACTATATAATTATTATTATCATTATCATCATGCGTATGGAGTAATTATATACATATTTATATACACCATTAAAATATTCGATTTTCTGTTCACTAAGATATTTGGTACATTCATTTTTTTAAATAAATGTATATAATAATATTTTTAACTAGCTAAAAGTTATTCATAGTATTTGCATACGCATGAGCAGGACTGTGCATATAATAACATATATATCCATACACATGTACACTGCATGTATCTATACGTTCCATATACGTATGCATTACTTATACATATACATATAGTAAATACAATAACATTAGCAGTATATTTAATATTTATTTTGTTCACATCTTTCAAAGCCAATGTTTGGCTTATATGAAGATGTTTTAGGTTTTACATTAGAGTATATAATTAGAAAAGTAATTATTTTTATATCAGATACTCTTTAGTTTATATGCTTAAAACTATTATTAATTATTGTTAACATGTGTACAAAGTACTGATATATTTACAATTAAGGTATTATAGTTATTTCTGATACATTTACTGCACGCAAAGCTGACAGCATTCATTTTTCTAAATATACGTCATTATACTAATAGTGTGTAGGAAAATATTGCAGATTAATATATAATTATACATTATAATGCAATATGTTTACAGTTCATTTATTATTTTTCTCACATCTTTCGAAGTCGATCTTCACTCATGTTTTAGGTGCCTTCGAATACTAATAGTTTTTTCATGTGACTACTTTAATATAAGACATTGTTATCGCCGGGTGTTGAGTACAAGGACCACAAAGCTCTCTTTAGAGCAGCATATGAAGTTAGATCCTTTTGGTTGTACGGAAGCTTATTTAATAGTCTAGTATGTAGAAATGAAGGGTTGCTTTTCCATGTGCATTATTATCATTACTTGTAATGTAGGATTTATGCTGAGGTCTGATATGGAATTGTTTCTGTTTTTTGCTATTGATAGAAAAGAAAGCAGTGTTTTAGCATCATAGTTTAATGTCTAAGATTTTTAATAGTTCGAAGTCGACTGTGTGTGTGTGTGTGTGTGTGTGTGTGTGTGTGTGTGTGTGTGTGTGTGTGTGTGTGTGTGTGTGTGTGTGTGTGTGTGTGTGTGTGTGTGTGTGTGTGTGTGTGTGTGTGTGTGTGTGTGTGTGTGTGTGTGTGTGTGTGTGTGTGTGTGTGTGTGTGTGTGTGTGTGTGTGTGTGTGTGTGTGTGTGTGTGTGTGTGTGTGTTGATGGATGGAAAAGAGGTGTACAGTACTAGGCATTCCTGAGCTGTTGTTTCCATCAGCTTGATTTGTAATGAGTTTGCTTTTTTCCCCATTAAGTATTGCAATGCAAAACCATAGCAATATATTCTTTATTTCAATACAGACTCACCTAGGTGTTCGTAGATGATTTTCCTAGTATTTGGAGGTAATATGTCTTGTGTAGTGCATTTTATACAATAATATGCGCAATTTTTGTGTATATAGTTAATGTGTGTGTGTTCCATAGCATATTGTGATCAAAGTGTAGATCTAAGTATAGTGGTAGCGGGTGAAAATTTTAAGTGGGGGTGCTGCATATACAAAAAAAAAAAAAAAAAAAAAAACTTTTTTCCTAATTAGTAACGAATTTATTAATAAATAAATTTACATATTAAAAATCGCTTTATTAAAAATATTTCATCCCCACCACGAACAAACACCAATAATAAAAGTTTCGTATCAATAGCAATGACAAGTGCAAACGAATAAGTGACTAAGCAGAATGGATCCAAGACATCGTATTGTGTAGTTGTTGTTGTTGACAACATACGCCTGTCTTTCTTTTCCTCATAAAGAAACCGAACATGGATTCATGATCCCATTCAACATTTCTTCATTTCAGTGTCCAACTAATTTTATATGCACATCTTAGTGGTAGCTTCTTACTTTTATTAGACAGCCATGGAATCATCAATGGTCACCCACAGTTAGATATTCTTCGTAAAGTATCCGACATGTTGTGTATTCAAATGCAATTTCTTAATTGGTGTCGCACACGCATTTAGCCAATTGTAGAACGTTTTATTGGACTTTATGATCCTTGTTTTTCTTTTTTCCTCTGTTGATCAGCTGTTTCCTGTCATAAACCTACTTTGTCCGTAGTTTCTGCCTATCGATTTTTAAAACTCTTACCCTCCAAATGTAAATTTCTGACTGTCATCCCCCCCACCACCCTTTTGAGTTCACTCAGGTCGTTAATCATTATCAAAAGCTCCTATTAAACGAATCAAATACGTTTCTGAAGGCAATATAATGCCTATTTATAGGTAGTACTGCCTTACCACTAAATGGTGAACGGTGGTATCCGTTTCACATGGTAATTTCTCTAATACCTTGGTCACTGAGTTCATCTTTATATCGATATTTTCTTGTTTGGCTTTCATTCCTTTAAGCTTTCATACGTTAGGATAATGAAGTAATTCTAGAATAAAGTGGTCAATGTTCAGAGTATGTGAGAATTCACTGGATAAACAGAGCAATATTTTGTCAGCAGCGGACAATATCTAACGGATGCTGAAATGAAGCGATTTGTTGCTCATTTCTCATGTGGTATCTGCTGCTTAAAACAATAATGTTCCAGGATGGAAATAATGATGCCCAACAGGTTTAGTTTAGCAGTGTCTCAAACGTTCTTCAGATGAAATAAAATTCGTAATTCCTCATACCGTCAATATGACTAGGGAAAGAAGCCCATCTGATGTCGGAATAATGTTTTAGCAACAAAAGAAAATTCTTGAACCAGGTTGCATACAAAAATGTTTTTGAATTATGCAGCATCCGATGCGGTTGGTAGTGTCAGCGTATCCGCTCTCCAATTAACAGGCAACGGGTTCAAATACCACTGCAGACGCGAATATTTGTTATTGTTTTTAGGTGGGAACTGCACTTCATCCCTTCGTGTGAATCCACTTTCTCTTTCATTGGAGGCCTGAAGTGGCTTGAAGGAAGTTCAAATGTTAAAAATACCAAAATACATAAAAGTAATAAAAATAAAATAAAACATCCTTAGCCCACCTACTGTATTAATACACTCTAAGTTCACAACCTTTCGTGGGTTGAATTCATTTAAAAAAATCGGCAGTCTGATGAGCTCGTAGAAGTGCAACAAAATATGCAAACAAGGAAAAACTGAGGAAAATATTTTACAGGTAAGAGACTGGGAAGAAACAAATCTTACATAAAATCTTAACACAACCATAATGAGACTAATTGCCTACAAAAATACTGTAATCATGGTGGAGGTTTGGAAGGATGCGAAACTACGGAATACAATGACGGAGAATGGGAAAAATTAACAAAAAAAGATACTCCGGTATTATAATAAGTTAATCTGATATTATTTTATTTGGATGGATGATGCTCATCCTATCATTATAACATCCTCGCCTGCGTTTTCTGTCTCTCCTTTGTAATTCGAGCAATCTGTCTAATAAAATTTTGGTAGCAATGCATTTGCTGCGTGACTCGTAACGTGAACATTTACGACTCGCCAAGAAGTCACAACCAAAGTACAAAGACAATCGAATAAGTGGAATAGGAGCTGTGATTCCAAAGTTTCCAAACCGATGGTGAAACCATATCTCTGTTATCATGGACGATTGTTCAACTACTACTAGGACCAGTCGTTTATTAGCATTGATTTTGGCTATTCGTGCTTAGTGCTGCCCTTATGTTTCAGAAGTGAACGTCATGACGTTCACTTCTGAAGAGTAATGCTTATGTATTAATACACTCACGCACACATAATGCGCTTTTTGCGAGTGCGTTTGGTAGTCTTAATACAGATATTATTCTTCAGAAGTGAGCGTAATGAAACGCACGCGTATACACACGCCATTTACACATAGACACATATACTGTACTGTCTATGGCTCACGCCTCGTTGAGCGAGAGGCTGCCATGCATGCATATTTGTCTGTGCCTCTGTAGCGCGAAGTCAAGGGTGCACACATCCTTTCATTGGAAACTTGAATCCTCTCTAAAATGGAAAGAAATTGACAAGAACGTTCGACTGCAGAATGGTCTTATATGGAAATAACGGGAGATTTTATCCAAGAAACTAAATTTATTGTGTATGTAGTCACTATGCAATGTTCGCTTTGAAAAGTATATAACGTATGAGCCATATACACTTCTTTTTCTTTTTATACATTTGTATATAATATTTTTGTGAAAGTGTAAATTCTCCGGACTGTTTTTAAATGAAGAAATGCTTTATGAGTAGGAGATGTAGGAATGGAAAGAAAGTTCCGGAGCGCTTCTTATTGAATGATTTAATTATGGTGGCCATTTTATTAGGAACCTAGTTTATTATTAAAATAAAAATACGATCACGATAAAGATTTAGAGTCCAATCTCTTGATCTAACTTGAATATTTTTATTTACATTTTCATTATTAAATTGAATATATATTATTTACATCAAGTTCAATATGCATAACTGTTCCTTTCGTAGTTTAAATTCTTCCATAAAAGCTGATTCACTAACTTATAATTCTGTCGATCAGAGTAGATTCACAGCAACGTCTGCGTTCCTTGCAACAGTTCTGCCTTCTGCTCCTGAACATGAGCAGACATGGGGAACTACAAGTAAGCAACCCACTTGGCCTGTTCTGAGCATCACACGGCTGCCAGTCTGTGCTGATGAGAAGCACTAGCAATATGACGACAATTGGAATCTTCATAACTATATGAGAAAGAAAGGGTACAAATACATATTATAATTGTATATAATCTGACTTGCAGTTTAATTTAAATGCTTTCAGTACTTAGCGGACGAAGTAATCCAAGCAAGATTCAACAATGCGAACACAGTAACAGAATCACTCATACAGCTAAGTGAGTCCCTAATTATGTTTATTCATCATTTGTTGTAGACTTTGTTTTATTTGTGTCGCTGTTAACTCTCAAAGGTGTGCGAAATATATAAAAAGTGGTTAATTTTGTTCTGTAACTTCCAACACGTAATAAATAATAATTTGTTGCGTGTTAAAAATGATTTTCTTCTAATCCCAGGTGACTAAATAAAAGGCAGTAATACATAAACATTTACTCTAAAAATGGCAGAGTTTTTAAGTATTTAATGTTTTTTATTTTTCAATACAGTTTTAAAGCAAAAAAGTTTTAAAATCAAACATATTAAAATGGCAAAATTAGTTTATTTTGTTACTTTAGTAGGTTTTCTGTTATTATTGAGAAAGAATTACTGAATAATATCAAACATCATCATAATAAATTTTACTGAATAATATCAGATAAATATGATCCAAAACACTAGCAGAGCAAGGCGCATATTTCCATTCTGACTAGGTTTTGATGTAAATATGCCCAAAACTAACTTTCGGTCATTTGTCAATGAAAATAAAATTAAAAATTCTCACAACAAATTTGCAATGCAAATTTTTATGCTGACGTCGTCTACTTGAATTACATCAAAAATCCTGCAAACTGATAGCTAAAGTAGTCATAAGATTCGTTGTTTGAATTTGTTGTACATCATGTGATGAAATAATATAGATTATGGCCAGATTTCTTTCATGATTTGCAGAAGCATGATGCGATAAAATAGTTGCTTTACGTTAATCTTCAGAGTCTGATTCAGAATCCCTTGGAGTAAATAAACAGCAAAATTTCTTACATTGAATCTGCACTGAATATATAAAACAATCACACTTTATTATAAGATTTGCAGCATCGCTTTACAGCTAACCTATCTATCTTCTCTCTTAAGTAACATATTTTCACTCAGTGAACACAAAAGAAGAGCATTAACCTTTCCCGAGTACAAAATTAATTTTATATTACACTTGTCTTCAAGCAAGGGCTTAGAAATAAGCGTCACTTTTTTGGTTTCCCATACCACGTAGGATCACAGCACAGGTTTTGCTTGTAACAGCAGTCCTGTTTTCTCTCGGGTAGGAGAATTAGACAAAGCGTACAGCGAGATGGGCTCTGGGCTTCAGAAGTCGACAACCCCATAATAAGACAGGCCACTAGCAGCAGAGTTGCGACAGCGATCTTCATAGCTATAAGAGAAATAGTACTTCCTTATAGAAGGGAAACGAAAAAGTTACTATTTTCTTGTCGAGTTGTATTTATTAAGTACAGTACTTAAGTTGCTCCACGAGAACAGTATCTCTAAATAAGAAAAGCAAAACCTCTCTAGGATGAAAATTTTCTTTAAAACTTTACAGCACACAAGTTTTGAGAGGTAATTGAGTTTCTTCATTATGAGTTGTGACTAGTGTTACCTTGTGTCATTATTTATGTTATCTTTTGTTGTATCTCTTAATAGCGAGGTGTGCTGTGAATTAATAACGCCACATGTGACAAGACTCTTTGGTGTACGTGAACCAGTTTTAACACAGAAACCAATTACATGCATACCTTTGTTAATAGCGAAGAGCTAGAACGAACAAATTGCGAGAACCAAGATGAAATCGATGCAGCATACTAATTGGCCAGTCATACCGTTGATGCTATTAGATATACAGTAATTCCCCCCCCCCCCCGA
Source organism: Typopeltis vanoorti (assembly GCF_054136105.1). NCBI lineage: Eukaryota > Metazoa > Arthropoda > Arachnida > Uropygi > Thelyphonidae > Typopeltis > Typopeltis vanoorti. The sequence goes on from NC_143552.1 coordinate 10,637,663, forward strand.
GTTACGTTAGTAATGCGTTCCGTAAACCTTTACGTAACTTGAATTTTACGTAAGTCGAATTTGTAAATTCTTAAGTGTAACTTCGTAAGAAACTGCAATATTTATTATTATTATATGTATGTATATATACAGATGTGTACAGTATATTATTTACAAAGTATTATTTTATAAATGAAACATCATGCAGCAGTATTTACTCGGATATAAACTATAAAAGTATGAAAAATGTATAAAAGAATATAAAAACAAACTGAAATAACACTTTTCAAATAAGAAAATGTCATACATACATACGAATTATTTTCAACTTTTCTTCTAAAGTAATTGCAGACCTGTGTGTTTTAGATTTGTTACCAGCGCATTCGGTTTTGCGTTTCGAATCCATTTTAAGGGTAAATAAACAACAAACACTAATGGTGATAAGCAAGTGACTAAACTAACCGTACAAGGCTTGGACTACTGATGGGTCGGGGAAAGGAGGAAAATGTTTTACGGAGTCCTTATTTCTAATTGGTAGGTTTCAGTTTGAATGTTATGGCTTTTACGTACTTGTCCTCTGCTGCTCTCGACGTTTACCAGTAACCTGTCGCTGCCTGTTAGTATTCGTTACATTTGCTGTGAATGCCAAGTCTAGTTAACATTATGTCGTTGCATACTGCAATGGATGTCAAAGACGCAAAAGCCGCAAACATGTTCATACGCGCTAGTAGTTGTAATTTTCGAGATTTATTACGTAGCTGCGAATTTATGTAAGTCACGTATTACGTAAGTCGGGGGTTATTGTACCTGAAAATTAAGGAGATCCCAAGAATTCTGTTGTATGTCAATTAATCCGAATTGGTTAAACATGTGGAAATGTTTATATGGTCCACTGAAATAAAGAAAATATAGAGGTCGAAATCTTCCCCTGTCGAAATCTATACTAATATCTTATCGCTAAAATATCCAATCACTAATTTCTATCTGAATAATTCATCCACATCCAATTACACTGAACTCAACTTTAAAGTTTATAACAACAGCAATGCTATTTTACTCTGCCATAACACAAAACTGGATTTGAAATTTCGCTATCACCCATTTGTTACCGTAATCGCTGCTAGGCAAGGAGGTTACTGAGTAATCTTGCAATCATGTAATTTCAAATTAAATCTTGTTCTGAAAGACTACTCCGAATCAGTTCATTCACTTGTAGCAAAATTATTGGTACTTTTTATGGCAGTCCCGATCCAAGCCTGAAGTTTTCACTTCAGGATTCCAATAATTAGAGTGATGATCTCAAACCGGAAAGAAAGATCACAAATAGGATCAATTAGTTATGCAATAAACTTATCTGAAGTTTATGTCACAATGGCTGTAAAATATACGTGCGTTTAACAAAACAGACGCTCTTACTTACAACACCCAAGATAATATAAAGCAGGGGTATTAAACCTCCGATTATTTTGAATAAAGATCATCAGCAGTCCGGACGTTCTCTACTAAGATTTCAATTTGGTTCTCTTGAATACACCAGTTTTAAAACATCTACGAGGGTGGTCTGAAAAGTTCTCAGCCTAACAATGAAAAAACGAATTTATAATTTCAAAATTATTTTTATTTTTCAACAAAATCTCCCTTAAGACTAATACATTTATTCCAGCGATGCTCCAGCACCATTATCCCGTCCCTGTAGTGGTGCTCAGTAAGATCTGCAAAATACTCCTCTACAGCTGCAATCACCTCTTAATTCGAAGAAAAACGCTAACCAGCGAGGAAGTGTTTTAGTTTTGGGAAGGGTTAGAAGTCAGGGGGAGCCAAATCTGGGAAATAGGGTGGATGTTCCAACAATTCATAGTGCACATCCCTTAATTTTCCCATTGTCAAAACACCTTTGTCGGCAGGTGCATGGTCCTGATGAAAGATGATTTTTCTTCTGCAAACCGGGTCTTTTCTCACGAATTTTTTCGTCTAGTCTGGTTAAAAGATCGGAATAATATTTCCCGGTTATTGTTTTACCCTTTTCAAGATAATTAATAAACAAAATGCCTTTAGCATCCCAAAACACCGATGCCATGACATTGCTGTGAATGTCTTCTTTAGCGCTGAACAAACGGCTTCTGTCACTGTTTTCACTGCTGTTTGGATTCCAGTGTGTACTGGTGAATCCAAACCTCATACATAGTAATAAATCGACGCACAAACTTAGTTTAATTCTTGTTAAAACGCTCCAAGCACTGTTCAGAGATTTTCATGCGAGTGCGTTTTTGATCTGCTGTGGGCAAACGCGACACCCATCTCGCACAAAGCTTTTTCATTTGCAATTTTTACGCGTTCTTTTGAAACCTATAATCTCGGCAATTTTACGCACTTTGACTCTTCGGTCATCCAATACCATATCGTGCACTTGATCAATGATTTCTGGTGTTGTTACACTTTTTGGACGTCATTCACGTGGATCATCTTCAGGGTTGGCACGGCCACATTTAAACTCGGCAGCCCATTTCTTAATTATCGAAAACGAAGAAGAAGAGTGCCCATAAACCTTTATGAAATTTGAATGAATTTCTTTTTGGTTAAACCTTCTTCTACAAAGAATTTTTAGCCCAACAGCTCTCAATTTTATCTATTTCAAGGGATACAGAACACTTTTGCTTCAGACAGCTGTATATAACAATAAAATAAACTAGTTGATAGAATGACTTGCAGTTTTATATGGATGCTTATGACAGATATACGAACTTAGGAAAAAAAATGTTCTCGATAGTGTTGCCATCTATGGTCAAGGCCGAGAACTTTTTCAGACCACCCTCGTATTTATATAGAATTAAACCACAGAGGGATGTCCCACGCGTCCGCTCAACTGCAGAATTGTTTGTTACTTTATTTTCGTTGACATACCGCCTCTGATATCGCTGAATATATATTCGAAAGCATCGTTTGTTTTGCATGAAACAGAACAAATCGAAAATTAGAAATGTGTCGAATTCGCTTATTTGAATTCCATGTAAGATAAGCAGTATCGCCTCACAGAAGGATTTGGGAGGAGAACATCTAAATATATGTTCTAAAGAATTCAGTTAAAAACTAGTTAATCACTTAGACTAGCAAGAAAAATAGCATCCCTGCTCTGGCATTCTAGTGTTTGTAGGAATTATTGTACACATCAGACATAGAGAGAGAGAGAGAGAGAGAGAGTAATGAGCTTTTCATCTCACGGAAATATCCTAAGAAAAATTCAAAAGGCGAAAATAAATGTTAAGGAGTAAGGTTCTTAGCGCTATTATGATGGGTAACAATAAGCAATGAAAGAGAAATCGCTTAACTTATGCAGCTCTTGATTGTACCGCCAGACGAGTAAGAAATTCAATTTCCTGTGGACCTAATATTCTTTCAGCCTAAAGGTAGTGAAGACAGTTGCGATTCCTTCCGGACTGTTAGGATTGTCTCCTCACCAATAACCCATCGTAGAACAACAGAGAATTCTTCAATGAATTTAAGCAATTATATTTTAATAGTTCTTTAACATTTTCTTTGAACTCAAAATTATGAACTAATTTTAAGTTGAAAATTAGTTATGAACTCAAATGAGTAGATAACCAATACATATTTTCAATATTTTGTATCCGTTTTAATTTGATTGCTACAGGAATGCAGAAATAGTTTATCCTAACGTGTCGATGTTGTTCAAACCTCCATAAACAAAGAAAAACAGTCTTATATAGAGATATTTGTTTCAAATATGAAAAACAGATATTTTATTCCTACTGAGTTTCAAATATGTCAACACATTCCTCACTTATCGATAATAAATAGTACCGTACTATGTAGCGTGCATTCGATGCTTTTTCTATGGAAGAGACAGGAACTTAAAATGCTCTGTTTCATATCAAAAACTTTTTAAAGAAATTATAAATCCGTTACTGTTGTATTGCCGAACAGCAAAACAGTGTTGCATTGGAAACTTAAAAAGTTCGAAAAGCGACTGAGAGAATGCAACTTTTGGCAGACGAGATGCCTTTATATTGTACTCCTTAAAAGACAAATTCCATCCTGAATTTTTAACCCTAGGGTGAAGATTAAATGCACCCTAAGATAATTGTTAACTGCGACCTACGATGTTAAGAATTATACTGGGCTGACAGCAGTTTTGAAATGATGGTTGGTGTCGGAATCAAAAATTCGAAACAGTGAAGGCGTTAATTTAAAGTAGTAGCTTAAGCTCTTTTCTTTTAAACCTGGATATAGTTTTCTTCTATATTCTAAAAAGGCTTCATTTAGTATGAAAACTATAAAAGAAGGATAACTATTTTAAAATATTAGATTGATAACGCACAGAAAGTTGATAATCGTCTCATTAAAGAAATAATGATTGAACTTTTTATATTTAGAATTACCATAAGAAGTACAAATATGCATTCTTATACAAACTGTCAATCTTTATCCATCCCATGTAACTTTTAAAGATATTTTTTTCTGAAAATACTAATATCCATATATAAAACACAGTAGTAGTATTTGTATCAATCCATCAGATTGTTCACATTAATGAAAAATAAATTATATCCATTTTTGATGTGACTTTTTTCTTGACTACGTGTATTAGAAACTATAACTCATTTTTTAGGAATGTTAGTCAAGTGAGTAATATTTATTATCCGACTAGTTTCACCGATTTTTGCTATCGGCATCTTCAGGGATACAATTGGTAAACGATATGAAGGTAACAGACTAGATTTTAACTGATAGTTCTAATTCATACAGAATTAGTACTGTGCGTGAGACAATACGCGTATCGCGAGTACATGATTTATTGGTTGAGAGACATAATGTAATTGGCGTGAAAGTTCATTTCTTTAGTGTCTAGTGATCTAATTAAAGTTTTCCGAATATCAGGTAGAATTAGACGTTGATTCTTATTTAGGTTCTCTGTTCAAAGGGCGACTATAGCAGCTTGAAGCTTCAAAACGAGACAGGAGCACATAGGCTATGTTAGAAACAACAGAGAAGATATTTCAGGTCTTTCTTCCCACTTCGCCACTACTAACCATCTTATCGAGTGGGATAAGAGTCATGTGCCCTATGTAGAAGAGAACTACCACTCCAGAACCTTCCAGAAAGCTGCTATAGTCGCCCTTTCAACAGAGAACCTAAATAAGAATCAACGTCTAATTCTACCTGATATTCGGAAAACTTTAATTAGATCACTAGACACTAAAGAAATGAACTTTCATGCCAATTACATTATGTCACTCAACCAATAAATCATGTACCCGCGACACGCGTATTGTCTCACGCACAGTACTAATTCTGTATGAATTAGAACTGTCAGTTAAAACCTAGTCTGTTACCTTCATATCGCTTATCAATTGTATCCCTGAAGATGCCGATAGCAAAAATCGGTGAAACTAGTCGGATAATAAATATTACTCACTTGACTAACATTCCTAAAAAATGAGTTATAGTTTCTATATCCATTTTTCTTTTCTTTCTTTGGGTTAGTAGTATGCTAGACCAAAAGAAAATCTCATTTCTCTTCTTAACAACTACATTTAGAGACTATTTCGTGACTTACCTAAGCGGCCGACTGGAAAAGCGAAACGAAAGTAACAGTAGAAATAGCTACTCTCACCGACAGCAACAATACCTATTTATATAACAAATAATCACGCCACCTCAATAATTTTTTGTCAACCCTTGACAAAAATAGAGCAACGTCCGTAGGTGAAGAAAGAGTTCACCTCCGGGCTAACCAGGAACAGTTTCTTGCAAGGCGAGTTCTAGCGGCACACTTGACGTCTATAAACACGGAGGCTTAAATTTTTGTTCCGTATATTACGAAATATCGCTTATCTGTTTCTTTGGCCAAACATATTATATTTTGTGATATGAGTTTCCTTCTTACTGAACTGGAAAAACACAGTTCAGTAAGAAAGAAAGTCATATCACGTCATGTTATGCTATTAAGTTACGTTGTTGTTGCCAAACTGCGCCTGCAGGAAGAGCGAATTTTCTCCGAAAACAAACACAAAAATAATACTAAATTAAATAATGACATTAACGAACTATCGCTAATAGTTAACTGCCACCAGACACAGACAGCACTTCCTATTCTGCTTACTAAATATTAGCAAGGCGTGTTCTCTCTCTCTCTCTCTCTCTCTCTATCTATCTATCTATCTATCTATCTGCTCTTGTAAGCAATTTCAGAACTTAATGAAGTTGCTTAAGCATAACTCAGGCATACGAGTTTCATGTTCTTAAAAGTGCATCGGCAAAATATTTAAACATCACTTCTAAATGCTGACTTCGTGCAATAAATCTTAAATGTGAAATTATTTTGCTGAGAATTACATTTGCAAATTAACATTGCTGTGATAAAAAAAACAAAAACGTTTATATAAAAAAGAAATTCCTTGCAGAGGAAGATAAAGTATAGATTTCAATTTTTTATTATTTCATGATCACAAAATATTACCGAATACAGAGCGTACGAAAGCTTACGTATGGTGATGGAACACTTCTGCTTACTATTACATCAATAAAAGACCATCAAAGCATTGAGTGATTCTACAATTATTTGTTCTAGAGCACTTTGTGTGTGCGGATGTAGATCTACACGGTATCTATCCTTCTGCTCTCTACACCAAGATGATACAGTTCCAACTCAAAAGATTGCTAAGAATCCGACTTCCCAGCTTTGCTCCAGCTGACTGACACATGATAAAGGATTGTTAATCTTTCTAATGGAGCAGAATTCAGCGATCTCGAATGATTTCGTTTGTGACATGACAATAATATCATTTTTTTTCAAATTAGCTGATAATTAATGCTTTTTTGCAGAAGCTTATGCAGGCTATAAGTAGCATATACATGCCACAGAAAGGATTGTAGAAACATGTATGGTCGTTCATGACATTTCCAGTGCATCTGCTGAATCTCGTACAGAAAATTACTCACCATACTACGATCTCGTAACCTAAATTTCATCCTTTTTAGTCCGTCGTCAGTTCCATCTCTGGTTGACCGCTATATGACACGGTAGAGAGCTTCCTTTTTTCAGAGTCCCAAATCGATGTCTGAAAAACTAATGTTTTCCCACACAGGTGTCCTCATCCCATCCTTTTCTTTTGTACATAAATAACCCTCTCTCACTGACCTCAAATCCGATCTATTCATCTTCTGCAGTTGATAAAGCATGCAGTGGAATGTGCAGAACTTTGTCAACTTCACTGCTATGAAAACACCTTGTCCTCAGTTATTTCTCCAAAGAAAAATCTCATTTCACTTCCTCTTACTTTTGATATTAGTAAGATCTCTAGTCAAATCATATTTCCCAGGGCCTTACATCTTTAGCCCTTCCTGGAGGAAACACATCGCAACCATATCCTCCGCAGGTTTTAAAGAAAGGTCTTCTTCCATTTAAGACTCAGCACCTCCCTCGTTGAACTCCTAGCATTGTATAAATCCTAAACGACATAAGCTGCTCAACCTTAAAACGCGTTGCTCACATTTGTATAAGCCTCCAGCCGATTTCGACGATTCCCTTTGGCTGGAAAGACCTAGGTTTGAATCCCTTCTGACGATGCCCTTTGCTGAAAAGACCTAGGTTTGAATCCCTTCTAGCACTCGAAGAACCTTTATCAGGGTTTCTGAAGTGAAGGTGAGTTAGCCAGCCTCAGTCGGAAATTCGGGATTTCGAGGTAAATTAGTAGTACACATTTCCTTGAATACAAAACCGACCATAAGAACACATGCAATTATCAGAAGCAATATACTGGCCTCATAGCCTGAGTTGCTTCGGTTGTAAATCCAAAACAACCAACGAATCACATTTGTAGCGCTATATCACCTATCCCCCCCAAAAAAAAATGTTTATTCTATCTCTAAGAGGGCAGTCCGCGTAATTGCTCAACTCTTTATCGTTCAAGTCACTAATCACTCTCTTATAGACGTCTATTCAGTCTTAAGTCTTTACTTCTTTCGCGAGTAATACTAAAACTAGTCACGATATTCCTCGACTTCTCTTTAAGACCGTAAAAGCAGAAACAAACTGCTGCTGTTCAAGATGCATTCAGCTTCAGACTTACCTAACTAACTTCTCGTTCTCTTCTCTTAATTCATCTGCTTCTCTTTTGAGCCATTCTTTTTTCCCAATGAAGTACACCATGAAGGTGTTCACAAGCCACATCGACAGGTTCTTTCTTCCTTTTTTTTTTTTTTTTTTTGACCACTTACCTATACAGGTCACTGATAAGCTCTAAGTTTGGCAACCCACGTAGTGTAGACTTCACTGAAAAAAAAAAAAAAAAAATCTTCGCCATGCAAATTTCAGGAAGTTTAAGTATCAGATCGATCCATTATTCACACGAGTACTAGGTTTTTATTTTTCTATTCCTTTGGATATATCAGATAAGCCATTTATGCTCATGATTCCCTTAAAATCTTGTCCAATTCAGTTCATCAATCTTAAGCTACGAATGAATTTTCCTTTTACAACCCAGGGAAAGGTAGAACAAAATGTACGCTATGCGGCTCGTCGTTCGTCACCCTTGAATATGCCAGAGAAAACGAAATTTTTAAAAACATTCTTAAATGTATGAAGAGCCAAAGGCTTCAATTCGGCGACATAACTTATTTAAGTTAAGGGATATTGCATCCCATATTGTTTCTTAGCCGAATAAGAAACTCAAAGAGTTTCATGCCGAATATATATATATATATATATATATATATATATGACAGAATGATCATTGACTCGGTTAACATACATAGTTTTATGAAGAATTAAATGACTAGAACCGAGATTTAAGTAAAAAGGTTTTAATATAAACACACTACTAGTTTCTGCCTGTAACAGCCTTCTTCAGGTGACATTATAAAAGAAAAAACACTAAACATTGAGGGTTAAAAGACTGTGAACAACACAGACAGTCTTTATACATAATTAGCATGAAAACGTTGTAGTTGTGAGTACTAGGAGCTAAGTTCACATTATGGGTAAATATCAAGAATCGTGATCGGAACTTGCTCCACCTTTGCTATGAGTTGCCTCAGCTTGCACTAACTTAAGGGTCAGTTGCTGCATATCCAGGTATTTGCTTACGCTTGGAATCGCCGAACTTTATATAGTTTCTATATTCGGCATGAAACTCTTTGAGTTTCTTATTCTGCTAAGAAACAATATGGGATGTAATATCCCTTAACTTAAATTCTTAAATATACTAAATTATGTAAAGGTATTATAAGGACCAGATGTTCACGGCTCGTTTGTCACGCTCGTTTGTAGTGATGGTTTTATTATTATTATCAGTAGTAGTAGTAGTAGTATTTAATAATAATAAGGAACGGAATAAATTATTCTTTTCATCAATCACTCTGTTAACACATTCTGTTTACATTTTATAAATGAGTGCATCTGTTGATACAAATATACATGCATAAATAATAATGTTATAACTGTTGCCCTGGTTGGCTGTCTGGTTTACCGTAGAAGGTCTCCAACCAACGGCCTGCAGGATGGTGTGAGACTACCATCCCGCTTTTTCTTTATTGGAGACCTGAAGCAGCTTGAAAAAGTTTCATTTTGATCTCTAGAGCGAAGTTTTCGTATCATATAAAAAATAAATAAAAATTGCTGAATGAATAAATAAAAATTTTAAAGTAAGAAAAAAAATTCGTTAGCTAACCTACCGTACTAACTACTTTAGGTTTGCGGTCATCCCCGTGGGTTGGAGTCACACACACACACACATTACATTTCATGTACAGTATTTGTGTGCATGGACAATTAAATTTTAGTGTAACTTTGTTTTACAAATTTTGCACTGAAGTGTTGCTAATTTTATATACATTTTTCATAAATAATATGAAGTATTAATATAAATATAGATTATAAATAAATTCTATATTTATAATTATGATTCTACATTGACAATTTACCTTTTACAATAAGTGAAATCCTTTTTTTTTAATTATTATTTTCATATTGATCCTGGATGGCATCGCAGCTTACATCCTGAAAAAGATTATCTGAGCATTGTTTAGTTAGTTTATTAGTTTTGTTGCGTGTTAATAGCGGATCTGATAAATATCGCTTCTGGAGCATGGGAAAGACTACAAGTGCGCGTGTGCGCACGCACACACACACACACACACAGAGAGAGAGAGAGAGAGAGAGAGAGAGAGAGAGAGAGAGATGCTCAAGAATGATGCTCTACTGAAATGGAAAGCCTGAGCATATTGCATCTAATCAGATGTGTAATGGATGAAGAATGCATATTTCTCTTGCATAGATAGAATACCCTTAAGTTCCTTTTGAGGATATCGAAGTTTACTAGATTTCTGTTTTCAAATAATAATCATTTAACATATTTCGAATGTAAGCTCCCGGTGACTTTTCCACGAGGACTGTTGTATTTAAATGTATAGTTAGGTTTCTGGATCTTGTCACGCTATATGTGCTTCTGTAGTAAACATCACAGTACTGTTTTAGATAATATATGCAGTGGAATAAATATTTTGCAGTTAGTATTTTATGTTCCGTCATTACAGTGCACATCAAGTTGCATCGTTTCTTCGTTTCTTAATGATGTGAATCTATTTAGTTGGTAGTGTGAACAAAATGCACACGTTGTTATAGCATAAGTTAAAATGTTTTTGCAATAATTAGCCTAATAAAAAAGTGTTTTTGTGTATGCAGAAGCTGAGTCTTTTAGTCCTTTCAGATTTACAGAAAAGTTTGCTTTTGTCGATGATTTATGTGGCTGCTTCATTTCGCATCTGCTCTAAGGTAAATTCCAAGCAATCGTATTGTTTCAATCTGAATGACGATATTGGTTTTACAGCTGTATACATAGAAAGGGAAACTTCTGATTTTTATATGCTTATTGTCAACTGCTTGACTCAGTGGATTTCTGAATATTATATGTTTGTCTTATCAGAGTTTAGGTGCGATGAATTTACGATAAGCCAGATTGTATCCATGTTTATGACATATGGTATGTTTTCTTGATCATCAATGCTTTCATTATTATAGCGGATGAATATCATACCTGTGTCATCTGGGTATTGGAAGATCCTCCCACTTCTGAAAGGTAACTGGTTCATAACATGTATATGGATGTTGAAGTGAACCAAAAATAACGGCTCTTTGTAGGGCTCACACATTACTAGTTACTCTTTGCAGCGTTTGATCTGATATGGAATTTGTTTCTACAAGTAATCCAAGATGCAGTGTTTCTCACAGAGTTTCATACATGAAACTGTGAGAAATGCTTTATACAAGATAAATATCACCATAGCGGATTTGTTTTTATATAAGTCGATTATTTTACAGATGCAATTGAAGGTTTATAAAAATACTCCGGAACAGGGCCGTCGCCAGATTAGATCGCTCCCTGATGCAAATAATTAAATAGATTATAAGATAGATTATAAGACAAAAATACAAGAAAATCTCCAATCTTATTTTGTTTTTATTAATGCAAAACGATTACATAATGATATTAATTAAATATTTGCTCTAAGGGGATATCGTACAATAAAACTGTTTATAAGATCTTCTAAATTTAAATTATAAGCTATGTCCGCCTTTATCGATATAGTTGCTAGGCCAACCAGTCTTTCTTGGGTCATTACTTGCTGTTCGCAAATAATTTTTAATCGTTAAGCTTGGAAAAACTTCATTCCGCACTTGCTACAATTCCGCTAACAATTCCTTTTAGAGTAGCGATGGCGCCTACCGCAATATGGCTGAACGAGTGCCCTTATTAAGCCGCACCGTGAGGCAGGCTCCTTCTATGCTGCACCCTGTCGACTGTACTGCTCCGGAATAGTTGTTGTTGTTGTTGTTGTTCCCTTCTTCTCGAAGACATGTTTCTGGAATGATATGAATTTTTTTCTGCATTGCCAGGTTGTTAACAGCTGACCACTCTACAACTTGGTTGATAATTAATAGTGGACAGGGATGTACTTATGCACAGGTGCAAGGCTCTATCTGGGGGTCCCGAAAAATTAGGGCCAATTTAAGGGCATCAAACAGTGAGGTACCCCTGAGTACTCTAGCGCCTCAGTCCCATCGGTCTCAGGAAAAGTGTAAGTACGGCCCTGGTAGTGGAGTCACAGGTCTGTAGTCTTTGAATGAATTTGTTTTCCCATGCTGGTGTAGGAACCGTATCTCAGTACCATTCCTCTGGTTGAAAAGACCCGATTTCGAATCCTGCCTACGATACGAAGAGCTTTTATCAGATCTTCTCAATCAAATGTGCAGCAGCCGGTCTCATAAGGAGGTAAACATGTTTTTTCAGAAGAGGCAAACTGGCCTCGTGAACACGCTGTTCTACTGACATAAAATACCTCATCACTAGAGGGATGTAGCAGAAGAATGGCAAACCTGCTGCATTAAATTGCCTAAATCCCCTAATCAAGGGACTCAACCTCTTGGACGGAAGAGAAATTAATGGATGGATGTTGGTGTACATCCATCCATGTTGGGACTATGCCCAATTTCAGATATTTTAATTATTAATTGTACTATGATCAGATAATACGAGGGTGTGCTGAAAAGTTCAGATAACCACCATGAAGGATTTGAGGTAGAATCACGTCACTTACGCATTATTCTACATGTTCCCCACGAAGTGTACACTTGTTACAATGTAACAAGTGTACACTTGTTACAATGTAACAAGTGTACACTTCGTGTACAATGCTGCTGCATAATTTGCAATCCTCTGAGAAAAAAGTCTTACTCTTGTTGCGCAAACCAGTCCTCAGCTACAGATATGACTTCAACGTTCACTCTTCGTAATTTTTTATTTTTATTTATTTTTATTTTTATTTATTTATTTATTTTTAATAATTGTTTTTTAATAGATCTCTTAAATATTTACATATACACAATTATTATCTTGAGTAACATTCAGTATATTACTTTACAACGTTCAGCACTAAGTGCTACATATAATGAAATTTCAATAATAATGATGATAACATAGTTTTTTTGCTATCTTTTAAAATAACAATCACAGTAATAATTTACAATTATATAGTTCAGAGTTACACAAGTTATATAATATTACATGTAGTTTACTATTTTTTTTTTCAAAGTTTGAGAAAGAGTGATTATACAACAGTATTTACGCATGTGCAATTAAAATATTATATTTCCTATTTCTCACAAACATACAATGTAAACTCATTATTTACATATTTTTTTAATAATAAGAATAATTTATTACATTATTTTTTTCATATTACATAGTAATATTATGTTAATGATATTATCACATAATAATCAGTATCTTCAGTATCTTCTTTATTGTTATGTAATTTACTGACTGTTTTGTTACATTTCTGCATTTGATTATAAGGATTACGTGTAGATGGATGAGGCAAATTAATCCCACCTACTTCGAAGCTTGGGTTAGCTTTTATGAAGAGAGTGGGATTTAGCCTTCGCTATTTATGTTGTTGTTACTGTTTATGGGTGGGATGTAGGCATTGGATTTTGGTGATTTGTGATGTGTATGTTAGTGTTAATGGTGTATTAACTTTGTTGGTATATTTTCCAGAGTTCGTTTTTTAATGTTCTGTAGTTATCTTTGTGTTTTAAATTTCTTGGTAGGTTTATCTGATGTGATCTCACAGAAGAACCATATGAGCTGTTGAAGGGTCTATGGATGTAGAAAGTTGTTGTAGGTCGTGTTATACGATATGTGTCTCTGTTGTTTCGATAGGTGATGTTGAAGTAATTCCTTGTTAATGTAATGTAGTGTTTCAGGTTTTTAATGCTCAGGATTCCATGTGTCACCATGTGCTGGTCAGATATTGGTTGTTGCGTGTAAGGTGTCCAAATAAATGTTGACACACTTTTCCTGTGTAATGTTTCTAATTTTGTTAGATGGCTGTTTGATGTGTTTGCATAGCCTGTTATACAGTATCTGAGTAGGGATTCCCAGATACCGTGATATATGAGGTTTTTTTATGTTGGATGGAATAATGTCTTTTACTTGGAAGAGTTTTGCTGCGGTGATCCGGAGTTTGGGATGTAAGTATTCTATATGTTTTGTCCATTTAAGGTGGCAATCTATATGGAGACCAAGATTACAGGTTTGATTTAAGGACATTTGCAGATATTTTTGTTGTTAATGCGGCGATATGTGTGACAGCGTATCGATAGTGGTGCGGGGCGCGTGATTCTTGGGTTGTGTATTATCAACATCTGTGTTTTGGTGCCGTTGATTACAATTGCGTTTTGGTGGAAGTATGTTGTGATTTCATTGAGGTCTTGTTGTACTTTGGAGAGAGCCGTGCTGATGTCTGTGTGGATTGCTAGTAGGGTGGTGTCATCTGCGTACTGAAATATTTGACTTCTTATGGCCATGTTATGAACATCATTAATGTATATGTTGAATAGTGTGGGTGATAATATGGCACCTTGAGGAACATTGTGTTTTATTTGTATACCCCGGCTGTGACATGTGCCTATTTTTGTTACTTGTGTTCTGTTTGAGAGATAGTCCTGAACCATGTATGCAGTGTTCCTCTTATACCTATTGAGTGTAGTTTTGTGAGTAGTATGTCATGTTCAAGTGTATCAAATGCTTTGGTTAAGTCAAGCAGTATATGGACGGCGTACTTGTTTTTGTCGAGAGCTTTGTTTATTGTGTTGGCGATGTCTTCTAATAAAGTGATGGTGCTTTTTGTTTTCTGAAAGCCGTATTGGTTTTGTGAGATGATGTTGTACTTCTGTAAATAGTTCTGTAGTCTGGTGTGCGTTATTTTTTCTAAAATTTTTGAGATGACTGGTAGGGTAGCTATTGGTCTGTAGTTCTGAGTATCGTTTCTTTTACCGTGTTTTTATATTGGCGTAATTGTTGCAGTTTTTAGTTGTTGTGGAATAATGCCTGTGTCGAATATTATGTTCACAAGTTCTTCTTTCGGTTCCTGTTTTGTTATGGGTGGAAAGTACATCGTTTGTTGTTGACTTTGTGTCGGTTTTTTCTTGATCGTTGGTAGTTTGCCTTTTTTGAGTTGTGTGATGTTGTTTGTGAAGACATGGTTGAATAAGTCTGCTAGTTCCTCTTGGTTTGTGTCCTGACCTAAGCTTTTTGCAATACAATCTTGTGCTGAAGTTTTCTTTTTTCGAGTTACTAATTCGTTGAGTGTAGCTCATGTTTGCTTCATGTTGTCGTTGTATTCCATGAATTTTTGGAAGTAGTGGTGTCTTTTTGCCCTATGAATTTTGGTTGATTTCTTGTGTTTTTGTATAAGATTTGTAAATGTGTGTTATTGGGTGACTTTTTGAGTTTCTTTCATTGATTTTCTTTTACAGTAATACTATTTAGTATGTCGCCATTTATCCATGGATTGTTGTCTGTTTGTCGCCTCGTTTGTGTAGGCTTATATTTTTTGTATATTTCTGTGAACTTTAATTGAAAATTCTGGTATAATGTTACAGGATCGTTTATTTTAAGTAGGCAATTCCAGTCTGTATTTCTTACTTGGTTATCGACAATGCTCTTTAGTATGATCGAGTTTTTTTCGACTTTTGTGGTGGTGGGAGGGGGATGGGTAACGTAATAAAACGAAGTTGAGACAAAGCAGTGATCGGAAATTTTGACATTAATTACTGATGATGTAATATATGTACGGATAGGAGCTCGTATGTTGATATGATCAATGGATGATTGCGTTAGTGAGTTATTGAGTATTTCTTCTCTTGTGGGGGAGTTAATGGTAGGGTTTATGTTGTACTGACTTAGTATATCAAGACTTAGTATATCAATGTGTTAGTGGTTGAAGAAGCGTGGTCAAGAGTATTTATGTTAATGTCTCCTATTAGGATGAGCCTGTGTGTTGTTCTAACTCATGAAGAAAGCTGAGTGGATTATTATCTGTGGGTCTGTATATTGTGTTTATTGTGTATTTGATACCGTTGTGGCTATTTGTGATTTCCAAAATTAGTGTTTCCGCATGTTCGAAATGAGTTTGTTTTTCAGTCACATTGTATTTTACTTTGATAAATGCCACGATGCCACCTCCTCTTTTGTTTGGTCTACATAAGTAGTTGGTTTGGTAATTATTTATGTTGTATGGGTAAATTTCTGTGTCGTTTATTGCAACTTCTGTCAGTATTAGCGCATCTATGTTTATCATGGTGTAGTTGAGCCATGTTATCAATGTAAGCAAGTGTTTTTTTTATACGTCTTATGTTTGTGTGTACGATAGTGAAGTTGGTATTGGTGGAAATGTTGTATGACCATTTCTTCAAAGAGTCAAAGATTGTCTGACTGGATATGTTCGCCTATGTTTGAGATCTCCATTATATAGGTTTTAAATGATTTCCAATCTTGTTCTTAAGGATGTGAAGAGTTAGTGTATTATATTGGTAGGCTGTGTAAGTCGGGTTCACTTATAATTATATAAATTCGAGTGTTTTGATTCTTTCTCATCAATATCTGTGAATCCTTAGTCCACAGGAACTTGTAGGTTTTCTCTGTTTTTGTCTTCTTTGCTTGGTATAAAAGATTTTTGAAGTATGGAGTCCAGTGTTCCGTTATATAGATTGGTGTTGGGAGTTTCTTGTCAGTTAGGATCGTTGTTGTCGGCCTTGTTTTCTTGCTTGATACAAGAATGGAGTCTCTCAGACTTCTGTTGGTAAAACGAGCGATGATTGGTGGCGGTCTCTGTTTTTTTTTTTTTTTTTTTTTTTGTAGGCCTCTGTTAATAGAGATGATGTCTGTGGTTGCAATTTGAATCCCAATTTTGCTGAATCACAAGATTGCCGATCAGTTGCATTATATTATTCTCTCAATTTGAAGTTCTTTTTTTCTTTCTCTTTGTAGCATGTGCTCCATTTGACACTTGAGTGTGTTTATCTCTTTCCGCAGTTCTTCATTCTCGCGCTTGAGTGTTTCTTGTGTTTCAATCGCTACCGTTAATTTTGTCTTTCTTTCTCGCACGGTTCCTAACATTTCTTCAGAGGTCTCGTTATTGAACTGTATGTAGCGTTCATACTCCTCAAATTTTTTGTTGATTTGTTCCATGTGTGTATTTAGCAAGTCTTTCACCATGAGTTTAAATGAATCAAAGTTATCTGTAATTTTAGGATCAGGAAGCGGCTTATCTTGATGTGCGTCGTTACTTTTATTTGGTGTCTGTTCTTTGTTCTTCGTTTTCTCACGGGATTGTTGACATCACCATTCGGTCCGTTTCGCGGCTCCTTTTGCTTTCCACGTGCTTTCTGCGATCCCTGAACAGTGGAAATGTTTTTTGTCACATCCAGAACAATGTGGCCCTTCCCCTTCGTCGCTTAATGGCTTATTACACTTGTTACAGCTCATTGTGCTTGACTTTCGCTGTCTCGGTGACATTTAGACTTTCTTCCAGTTAGCGACTATACTGCGACTTTTAAAATGGCGACGTCCTTTGTTCTTCGCTGGTTGGTGACTGCAGTTCGCTCTATGACTTTCAACACTGGAAATTTGAATATTACTTATCCGATTTTGGTGATTTAAATGTCACTGTATTTAGCGTGACTAGTAGAATTAAATAGCAGCACTTTCAAATTAAAAACATCAGTTAAAACCCACTTTAAACCTATAAAATCAGGAGCAGCGATAACAACGTACGTGCATCCGTCTGCCCACACAGCGCCCTCTGGATAATAATAATAATATAATCTTCAGAAGAAGAAGAAGAGGAAGAAGACGATTCATATTAAAATAATAACTTTAGTATGAATCCCATTCAGTAAACTTGACATTGCAGAACCTACAAGCACATTAGTCAATGTGTGGGGAGTAATTTTCACTACTCCCCAGATGCCTTCATTCATGCGGTATTGCTGAAGTCTTCAAAGGAGGAGAGGTTTGGAGTATATGTCAGGGACCTTTCTGTAGGTCTCTGGCATTATATTCCAAATTCGCATGCCAATAATGCAAATTACTCTTTCTTGAAATAAATCTTCGCTGGTATAAATATGATGGGTGTGTATTCATTTCTCCATATCGGAGGAACTGATTTTCTCTTTCATTAATTAACTTAGCTTTGAATAAAAGTGTCCCTGTAAAAAAATTCGAGATCTACACACGCACACTTGATGATGATAATCATCATGAGCATCATTCTTCTGTTGTATGCATCTTACACACTTGATATAAAATACGAGCTAAAAGCAGCTGCCAAATAGGAATGAATGTCTCCATTCCCAAAGCTACTTCAGAATAACTGAACAAATTTAGGCAGCCTGCCTTCTGCTTTTTCAGTGATTGATTCATTTTCTTTTAACATATAAGAAAAGATACACATGAGAGATAAAGTATACATGATAGTTATCGATATAGATAACTATATCGATAACTATCGTCTACTACATTATGGATCATGAAATAAATTATTGGTAACTTCTTCAACCTATGAAGGAACTTTCGAGACAAGTTTTCTTTAGATATCCTTTAAAAGAAATCTAGTAAGTTCAGGTTGTAATTTTTTTTTTATCATGAAACAGATTTCAAGTACCTGTTAGTGGTTACATTTACATATTGAATCCACGTTTAAGAAGAGTTTTTCTGGTTATAAAATCTCAACGAATCTTTATACTACGGCATCATAGTGCTTTTGTTAAAGAAAAACATAAAAAAAATTAAACAACAGACTGCAACTATTTTTTGAGAGTATGAAGAGTCATTATTCTTGAGCGCTTTTCGTGAACCATGCTTGATAATCCTAGGAATTAAATGTATACATTCAAATGGAACCATATATTGTTTGTCTAGAACTATTGATCTATTTCCTCTGAATCACTGGCAGTGTCGGAGATGGCTGATGTGGTCTCGCAGAAGCAACTCGTATACTACCTTAAGTGTATTCAGAATAGCATTTGGCTATTCTGAGTGGGAGGGCGCAATAAGTAACATTGCTCTGTGATGTTCCCTGCCAACATTTTGCGACTGTTTAAAATTGCCACTTGGATGAGTTTCTATTCTGTAAATATTTTGTGACTTTCTCTTTTACACTCCCCGCTGTATTATGGCACTTATTGTTTTCTAAAATTTGTCAAACCTTCGACTATTTGTATAATTGTTGCGAATGTCTTCAAATTTCATTTTTTTTATTTGACTATTTGACTGGTGGATTTATTATTTGTCTTCGTAGCGCAATTTTCCAAAATAAATATTCTCTGCTAAAGGCTGTACGTTATTTTTCTTATGAGTTACTGAAGAGAAAAGAAAAATAGGAGTTCAACCATAGCGTTTAAAAACTTTAAATTTTTATGATGTGGCTTGGGGTTATATTTTGACTCATTAAAAAAAGTCCATAAAAATAGAAATTTGTGCACTTATGTGGGAGCGTAGTGGACACCACTCTCAAGAAAAGTTAAAATCTAACACCAATTTCTTCAGTGAGTTGCGTTCGTCTGAAAAAGAAAATGGCAAGGTCTCCAGTTATTAAAAGCTAGAGGTTTCAATCGCAATGAGTCCATAGCAGAGCCTGATGAGAGCGAAGTCCATTTATATGAAATATCACCTTCTTTCCATTGCGCAGTGATAAGGGGAACGAAGCCACGTGCCCATTCGCCTCTAAAGAAAACCAGACATTTCTGCTGTTTTATAATATTTTATTACGTTCTTCGATAAAAAAACCTCTTGGTTATTCTTCTCCAAGTAAAAAAGTTGCAAGTGAATGTTATTTTTTCCTAATTCCCATCACACTCATTTGCATTATGGCAAGTAAATTTGACTATTTCACTGCAGATTACTGACGTACTATTGAATTCAGTAAATTTAACACTGAATTAAAACATATTTTTAGTTTAAGAAGTTAGTGGTATAATTTATTATTATTATTTTTTTGTTTTTGTTTTTCTGTGTAAAATGAAAGACATCTGAAAATCATAAGACACCATAGTTTCTTTATTTAACCTTTTTTAGAAAATAAAATGGGACAAAATGAAAAAAAAAAAAATTAAATGAATAAACGGCTTAAGAATTCCACTCATGCAGTGATAGTAGTTGCAACAACTCTCTCAGTTCACTTGAGTCTATATTTTCGCAGTTATATCAAGACTAATGGCAATTAAGAGATCTGAGTAGTCTGATAAGGTTGATCACCTTTGTTTTTAATTTGGCCTCTCGAACAACATTCCTGATGAGCAGAGCAGCACGCCTGTTGTCTTTCTGAACTCATTGTCAAGCTGATTGATCCGCCGCATGAAATCCTGCAACGTAATTGACTGGGAGTCCTCTGGGCTTCGGACGTTTGCCATTCTGTGACAACTACAATTACTACGAATAGCAAATAAACTGATACGGACTTCATACCTGAAGAGAAACAATTGGAAAAAAATAAAACTTCAAACTGAATGAATTAATATATTCCTAATGTATATATGGATAGGGTAAACCATCTCTCTCTCTCTCTCTCTCTCTCTCTCTCTCTGTCATTAAGCAGAAGGATATGAAAAAAAAAAGAAGTTAAATTCAGCAATAATCTAAATATTCTCTTTTTTATTAGCTGTGTGATGATGATGATGATGTATGATACACTCATTCTCACTACTTATAAAAATCGCTGGTTATGTTGATTTTGTTTTCATTGAAAATCCAACTCTTGACAATAGATACTGAAGTAAACTTTATAATGCAGTAAATAAAATCTGCTTTCTTTCACTACAAAGCAAACAAGTTGTATAGTTCTTTAAATTATTTCTAAAACTCATATAAGTCAAATAAGTTATCAAACTGGGAGAAATGAATTTTCTCTTGGCTGCACATGAAAATATTTTTACATCGAGAAAGAAAATCAGTCAAAAACATCTTGAAATTCTTATGTCAATATAGGAATCGTGGTTCAAAGCAATGTCGGTTTCTTGTGTTTCGTGTTTTTAAGAGACTTTATCCACAACTCGACTTATACTTCAAAAGAAACCAAGCTTTCACTGTTTATTTAAATTATTAAATTTAGTTGCATTGAATGAACAATATTAATGCAATATATATTGAATAAATAGATATGCATTTTATCTATTTCATAAGTGCTATTAAATTTACTGTAATTAATGATGAACAAGTAAATAATAAATAACCAGTCAAATTAATAAATAAATCTAAACGAAATTACGTTCAACAGCTGAAATAGCAAAGAAAGTAATTCGAACCTACTGATTTTGTGGAAGGATGAGTTGCAGTAAATGTACTCAGTATACACTCTTTCTTGCTGCCACACTTGAACTGGGTTTATATACTAACATGCTAAGATGCAATTGTTATATTTGAGGTTAATGCCACTACTGGCCCAGTAGCATAGGACACTGACTGCAGTAGAAGGTCAATGGCTCAGACAACTTGTGATATAAATCTTGACTTTCATTTCTGTCACTTTCCTCGTTCAATCTGCTGAAACAGCATCCTGATTACAACTAGTATAAACGAGCCTATGATAGTAGGAACAGAGAAAGGGATCTTTTTTGTAATGAACTTTAGTTATACTGTGGGTATCTGATTTGATCAGTGATGAATATAAAGCTACGATCTAATCAACAGTAATGCTCGGTTATTCATAGCTGCTACTGATAGATGCCAGAAGGGGATTCGAAGGAACGTACTGAAATCAAACGCCCCAGACGAAATCTAAATAGAATCGCTAACCTAAAAATACAACAGTGAAATGAAGCGTGATTTTTTTCTTTTGTTTACAAATAAAGTAGATTCTGTTCAACGGTATGGTTTAAGTTTGGAAGATTGAGCAATTTTTTAACTCTTAAGAATCATTGAGGAACCAGTGTTACCTACTAAGCTGTATATTTATTTTAGTTAATCTCTGTTTTTTTCTATAAACCTGATAAACTGTATACAAACACTTTATGTTTTTCAATGATCCATTACTAAATTTGAAAGCTTCTGAAGTACAAATAAGGAGCAGAAAAAGATTTGTAACATTTTTTCAGTATCGAAATACTGAGGAAATGAAATATTTATCGAATAATTAGCATTTATATTATGAATAATCTTTTTTATTTTTAAACTAAGCGAATCTGATTTCTACCCGTCGCTACCCCCCCCCCCTCTCTCTTCCTTAACTGACACATCCCTGAACTCTCTTCATTCCACTCCAGTATAAATTTCTTTAAATGTTGGCCATGATTCCAGCAACTGCATTTTACCATGATGACAAGTACGTACTCGTATATATCGGTAATTCAAGTGCAAAAGATGATGCAAGAATATTGGAGAAAACACACACGCACACGCGCACGCACACACAACACACACACGCGCTCGCGCGCGATCTAGAGCCTCCATAGGTCAGTCAGTATAGACGAAGCCGTTTGGTCGGAAAGACCTGGGTTCGATTCCCATCACTGACATAAGGAACTTTATCTGGTTTGTTTCGACGAAAGGTGAGTTAGCCGGTCTCATATAGTGGTAGGGTTTTTTTCGTCTCCCAGAATAGGCAAACCGGCCCCCTTGAATACACACAGACTACAGTCAGAAGTAAATGTCCATGTCCTTAGGGAATGCAGCAGGAGGGGTAGCGACCCGGTTGCATTAATTAGCTGTAATAAGCCTCCTGGTTAGAGGGGAGACTCAACCCGTCGTAGGATAGGATGGACGAGTAGATATAATAATATATACGATCTAAGATACTTTATATTTCAGATAGTCAGTGGTGTGTAACACCAACAAAAATGCAAATCATTGTATCTTGCATTGGAGAGTAAAATAATTCTGTTCCAAAAGCTGTTGCTAATTTCAAAATATGGTTCGTTAAAAGCGATCTTAATTGTTATAGCCTACAGTTTGTCTTAAGTTTTGTTGTTTCAAAGAAATTCAGTTGTGCAAACTGTGTCAGTCTCGTTTAATATACTACATATACTACAACGGAGAACTTTTAAAAAATTACTTCAAGTATAAATGAACGGAAAGACATTACAAGCAAATGCTTATTAAACAATGTTCTGATTTGTGAAATAAAATAAACCTCTATTCCTAGGTTTTTGAAAATTGATTAGTAGGTGCTTCTCGCCATATAGTGACACTAGCCCTAACTGATATTATTGAGTGAAATAATTTCTGCTATTATATTAGGTTTTAGTACTTCCATAATTTAAGATCCATCAATTATACCTGCCTTCGTAGCTCAGTCGGTTGCCTTTTAAATGGAAAGATTTCGGTTCGAATTCCATCATTTAGGACACGAAGAACCTTTATCAGGTCTTTTCAACTGACGGGGAGGTAACCGGTCTCATACAGAGGGAGTGGGGAAGGGTTTTTCTTCCTGGAATTCCCCCCCCCCCAGTTCTCAGAACAGGCAAACTAGCCATGAGAACTCCAGTTAACAGCCATAAAATACTGGCCTCAATTGTTTTGGCAATAATTCAAAACAAACAACATTCTTTTCTAATCCCCCCCCCAAAAAAACGCAGCACTGCTTTGTAAATTCAGGATGAATAAATTTTCAAATAAACCTTAATTGAATAAACTTTATTCAATTGAATACGGTTGGTAATATATTCAAGAAACAGAGTATGAGAAGGAAAAGATACCATGATACTCCAGGCCTCTTTCGCTCTGACTTCTGAATTCAGTTGCAGAAGTCAGAAAAGAGATAGGAGTTTGCTTAACATGCCTTGATTCCCCAAACATTTTTAGATAAACTGGCGTTTATCCAAAAAATGGATAAGATAAACAAATGAATCTCTTGTTAATTGAAAGCTGCGGAATTCTTACCGATAGTAATTTATTATTTGAAATGAGGTCTGTGGAAAGAGATACCATTTTATGCTTTGACAACTGAGCAGTAGCGTTTTGTAAACGCAACCAAAAACATCTCTCTCTCTAAACATTTTTAAACATTTTAAAATAGCATATGTTGTTACATTCAACTATGTATCTATTCATGGCAATTTCCTATCTTCTCTAAATAGTTTTACAAATACAACATTACAAGATAATAATTCAATAGCGGAAGAAAGATTTTTTAAAATTTTTTTTTATGAAATGCTAATGATTTAAATTCCCTTGAAATCTACGAATACTTATACAGTATGTTGTAGGCTTGCTATTTCTTAATAAAATATTTTATTTTTATAAATGATAGCTTATTACATAACATATTAATCAATGCTATTATTACGTGACACCTTCAAGGAGTCCATGGTCTCATCGAGGAACGGCACTCTACAATCTCTTTCTCCGCCACCCGATCCACCAACTTTACACAATAACATAGGAAAAAACACCCTTAGCCACCAGAAATACGAAGTCAGGGTAAACAAAGAAAAAAAAAAAGCTAAAGAACGGCTCCTAAATTATGCCAGTATCTCGCTTCATCAATAATTGGCTGAATTTTTTTTTTTTCATTATGACATTTTTATTATGGGATATGACATACTTTTTAGATGAAATAGGTAATCAGTCTACAAATTGTCTTAGCATAAGTATGTTAAAATCGTTTGATCAATGTGATCTGTAGTGATGTCTGAGCATTTTCCTGTATGGTCCTCCTTGACAGTGATGCACTCCATTCTAGTGCAACTGAAAAGAAATTGTGAGGTGATTTGAACTGCAGTATATAGGAAGCAACTATATACCAAATATTGTGGAAAACGGTTGAATAATATGACCTGTACAGGCATCAAAAAAGTGAGCCTTCTTCTTCTCTTAATTTCAGAAAAATTATGCTAGTTTCTCAAGAGATCTCTTGCTACAATTTTTTTGAAAAAAAAAAAATATATATCCAAAATCTATTCGAAATCTGATCAAGAATTCGACCTCAATAGCGCTTTGCAGTACAAACTACTCACGCCCCCCGCCTTCTGAAATTTTTAAAGAACATGGGGCACCTTTAGTCAATTCCGAAGCAGCATGCAAATATAAAAGATAAAATTAATCACATAGAGCTGATATTATACAATTTAGACGGTAATATAAAAATATTTAAATACTTAAGATATTAAGATAAAGAGCTGGCTTATACCATTTATCATGTTTAAAAATATTATCATTTTATTATCAATTTATCAATGCAGAAATTACAACAGATGTGGTTTAATACAAAAATAAAATTAAACAACTCCACTGATGCTTTTTTTTATTCCCCGAAGAAAGTAAGCGGGGTCATTTAGCCCTGACTAACTTTCTGAAGATTGGCTTTCAAGGAATCTCCACCCTTACCCTCACTGACAACTTGCCCAAGACATTTAGTGATTTTCATAAACATCTGGAGAAGAGAGTATGGCAGACAACTGCCGTCATCTCTTAGATACTCTAATCATTAACAGTAAAATGATTACAGCGACTTTCTCTATGGCATTATGATGGAATGTCAGCTTTGCAACAACTCAGTTCGGGAAATTTCTCTCCTGCTGCAGCTAAACGATCAACTGTAAGTGAAGTTATTGGGAAGTGGAAACACCTATAAACATCAACAGCACAATCTCGACATTGTAGACCACATAAAATCACAAAGGGACTGCCGAGTGCTGCAGAGCGCGGCGCGAAAAATTCTCCTCTTCTTGGTTGAAAAACTCACGAACGAGTGCTGAAATGCATCTGCAAATAACGCCAATAACACAACTATCCGTCAGCATCTGAAGAACATCAATTTCCATAGCCGCGCAGCTGCACACAAGTCTAAAATCAACACAGCCAACGCCAAGCGTCGAGTGGAGTGTTGTGAGATTCGCTACCATTGAACTCTGGTGCAATGGAAACGCGTTCTCCTGAGTGATGAATCGTGATTCACCATCTGGCAGTCCAGCGATGTCAGGAGAACATCGCCGGACTATTTGGAGGAGGCATTATGGTTCGAGGTTGTTTTTCGTGGTTCAGGCTTGGCCATGTGGTTCCAGTGATGGGGAATCTTACCGCTGCTGCCTATAGTAACATTATAGATAATTCTGTGCTTCCAACTTTATACCAACAGTTTAGTAATGGCACTTTCCTGCATCAACACGACAATGATCCCGTTCACAGAAGGAGGTCTCTGCAGGAATGGTTTGATGAGATAGGCGTTGAAAAACTTGACTGGCCTGCACAGAGCTCTGTCGAACACCTGGGGGGATGAACTGGACACTGAATCGTCGATCAGTTACCAACCGGACTAATGCTGTTCTCGAAAAATGAAAGGGAATTAATATACCAAAATCTCATGGAAGGGCTTCCCAGAAGATTGAAGATTATCACAGAAAAGGGTAGACTAACTCCATATTAAAGTCTTTCATATTAAAGTGAGAGTTAGGATGAACAAGAGTCCGGATATTTTTGATCACATATTGTACTCGTTCATCGACTCTTTCACATTTGCTGTTTTATAGTTGATCATGGAACTATAAATGGATCATGGTAGGAACACCTTATCACTTTCAAGAGAGCAAAAGATGAACATCACTGAAAGATTTTGCATAGGAGATTCTAATTGAAGTTTAAAAAAAAAATTAAAACCCATTAAAATATTCTTAGGTGAAGAGATTAATTAATCCATCATAATAATCCTTTTATGGACCTGGAAATGAAAGAGGAAATTGTGAGTAGGAAGAGAAAGAACCTTAAGAAGGAAGAACAAACCAAATATCGTTGAATGGAAATGAATATAGGTCAGCTTTTAAGGATACACTACTTCAATAAACGCGAACCACAGACATCGAAATAGTGGAAGGAAAATACAAGCTCAGTGAAAGAGGTGGGGAGAGAAATTCTGGGAATGATTCAGGAAAACATTGAGAGGACAAATACACTTTGTGGTGGAACAATGATGCATAGCAGAAATAAATAAATAAACAAATAAAAATAAAAATAAATGAATAATTAAAAATTAATAAAGTAGGTGCTCAAAAACGACCACACTATTGACACAATCCCAATAAGAACAAGACTGAGAAACATTCAAAACAGCCAGAGAGGGGTGGGGGGGGGGGATTATAAAGGCAACTAAAGTACTAGGTTGGGTAGAATATCTGAAAAAAGATGTATGAAAAATTCGAAATAATTGAGAAGATATTCAAAACTGAGAAATAAGAAATGAGACAATATCATCCATATTGTCTTAAGGATATAAGACGGAAAGAATACATTGAATGGCGCCTGAATGTGCTAAAAAATGAAAGCGAAGAGGGATAACCAAATGAAAGAAAGACCGTGTTTAGCAGAAGAACAAGATACATTAAAAAGCATTAATTTTTTTTAAAAAAAAGTGTAAAAAAAAAAAAGAGATCTCATAAGATCCTTGATGTTCTATGAGGGTGGGGAGTCTGGAATTCTGATAAACGCCTAGAACAAAATGATATTAAAGCAACTGGTATAACCACAAGAAAGAACATACGAGGATATAAGAAAATAAGTTACTTTAGTGGCTCTGCTACTAGTACGTTCTTTCTTGTGGTTATATCAGTTAAATATCATTTTTGCTCTAGGTGTTTATCAGAACTTTCCAGACCCCCCCCCTCTCGCATGGGACGTAATGAAAACGAGACATGAACTACCATTAATACCTATTTAAAAGAAAGAGGAACCGGGATTGTAATGACTACATGTGCCTAAGACTACATGGTATGCAAGACTAAAACTAGTCTTGCATACCATGACGATATGAGAAAGAATATTCGATAACAGAATGGGAGAAGAGGTTTGATATGGTTTAGTTTTAATTACTGACTATGCAGCTAAGGCTATGAACCCGGCCGGTCTGGTTGGCCAAGTAGTTAGCGTATCCCTCTCCAGCCAAGAGGCTGCGGGTTCTAATCCCGCACAAGGACAGGTATGTTTGTGATTCCTGCAAACCAAACAGCATATGCACTGCTGTGATCCAGCAAAAACAAACATGGATTCACATTTAATTGTGGGTGTCGTTCTTTTTTAGTTTGATTGTGGTGTGGGATGAAAATTTTGAATTTCCAGGGAGGAAATTCCTGTCCTGTGAGGCCTGTTAACTTACCTTCAGTCGAAAAGCCTTTAGAAATGTTCATCGCCACATTTCTAAAGGCTTATCAAAGGACAAATATATCATCCTCTTAATTCTCTTCCTTAGTATCAAGAAAAGAGGTAAAGTTAGAAAAAACAGTTTAGAAAAGTTTGCTTGAAAAGCGTACAACTATTGTATTTGCCTTCAGACTCTTCGTAGAAAAGTATAGGGGAAAAAAATGACACCTTTGTATATTTCAGATTATCCAGACAAGAAATATAGAAAGACAAAAAATATTGTCCGAAAAGATAGTACCGTAGTTGCAATCGAGAACAGGACCCAACATTTGACTTTCGGTTGGAAAGACCTTTAGAATTCCGTTTAAGACACTGATACTTTTATAAAGACTTTTTCAGGGATTAATGTGAATGACTGTTTCATATGGCAGTAATAAGTTCTTTCTTCAGGAATTTTTTTTTTGTTTTTTTTTTTTTCATCTCACAAAATAAGCACATAAACAGGCGAACACATCCAATTAACGTAATATACCGACTTCACAGCTTTAGTGTCGACTAATTATCAGCCAAACCCAGAACCTTAGAAAGAGAGATTATTAGAAAAATATGTGCAGTTCGTTCTTTTTGGACAAAGGATATATATATATATATATATATATATATATATATATATATATATATCCCTTTCCCAAGTAAGCAAACAGACAAACAAGTCAAGTTTGCGCCTGCAAGTGATGCAAGTCTAGCTGACCCTGCACGTGCAGGGTCAGCTAGACTTGCATACGATTGCATACAATTTCTCTGCTGGAAGTATATACACGTCCACCAAACCTGGATAATATTCTGTCCACCTGCTGAAAGAACATGGATAAGAAGTGTAGTTTGACCATCATGTCCATTAGAAGGTGCGATAATCCTTCACGCTGAAAAGAACACTTAACTACATTACCTGGCGTACGTAGTAGCTGCGTTCTGTGGCCTACAGTAAGAAACGCTTGCCGTTTGTTCGGTAACCGGCATCTAAGTTATATCAGACTAAATACCTATGAGTTATATTCCTTTTGCTGCTTGTTTTTATCGTATAATTATAGTTTTTAATGCCAGCGTAAAATAAGAAATCCTTTCATACTTTCTTCACTTCATATTGTATCACTTTGGAAGATCAATGTCACTATCAATTTTTTTGCTAATCATTTTAATCGCCAATACATTTTAAAATTCTCCAAGAACTTGATTGAAGATAATTATTTTTTGTTAAACAATTATTTTATAAATTCATGAAAATCCGAATCTAAAAATGAATATAGCCTCCATCTGTTTCAAATTAAGTTTCCTATTTTATTCATAATCTTAGTTCGAAGGTTAGTTATCATATGTAAATCTTGAATCATATCATGTAATGCATAATTTTTATAACGTAATCTGTTGGTTTTGGCATTTCAACTTTTTTGGTTACCCCCCCCCCCCCTAATCACTGACTACAAAACAAAATAAACGGCAGTTATGAAGTCAGCTGTTATGTACATATTTTTGGCTAATTTCGATATTCAACTTTTTTGGTTACCCCCCCTAATCACTGACTACAAAACAAAATAAACGACAGTTATGAAGTCAACTGTTATGTACATATTTTTGGCTAATTTCGATATTTGCAGCAGTTTTGAAGTAGCGATATTTTCCCTACAGTTTATCTTTTGAAGCATGTATAGGTGCATGCGTCAAAATGAAATTTTATTTCCAAAATTTTCATAACAGAATTAATTCGCCTTAAATGGCTAACTTCCCCCCTCCCAAAATTATCACTCACTCCCCCCCCACACACACACACACGCACGCACACGCGCGCGCACACACACACACACACAAATACTGCTAGTAACATGTGCGCACTTTCTTTTTGTTTGAATTCGTTATTTTTCCAAAGTAATTGTGCTGTTGCAATTTTAAGCAAAAGATAAAGGCGTAGAATCTCTGATAAAATACCATTGAATATAAATTGAAAAGACTCACAATCGGAAATCCCGAGTAATGCAGTTTAACACCATTTGTTGTTCATAAAAAAAAATAAAAAAATCGTTCCTAAAATTGAAATGTGCGACCCATATAATCTTATTTTGCAAGGAAAGGAAGCAAAATGTCATATTTATTCCAATAAATGTTATTTAAAAAATATAAATATTTGACATAATATTTCCAATGCAAACAAACATTTTGATTATTTATTTTCGCACATATGAAATTCGTTTTTATTTGGGAAGAGACACAATAAGTAAATTGTGTAGCAAAAAAAGGTCAATCCAAGAAATACAGTGCACATAACTACAATAATACGTTAACTGCGGGGGGGGGGGGGGATTGCATTTTAACAGATAGAATGCTGATGAAGTTTCATCAACATTCTGCCTTTTTATTAGATCAAAGGGATTTTGAGTATATTTGTGAACAGATATATTCAACATAACTTAGCCAGTTTTGTTGTAAAAAGTGCCGCATTTGAAGATATATTAGCGGCATAATAATAAAATAGCAAAATTCATGATGCTTCAGAATAACTTGATAATTTTGATAATACCAAAACAAGATGAGACACATCTGTAGAAATCTATTATTATTATTATTATTATTATTATTATTATTATTATAGTCCTTTTAATTATGAACTCTATAAAGATATACTTAATAAATTTATATTTTTGTGTTTTTAAATAAATAAACTAGTTTCATTTTGTTACAGATGGTTTTCGCTGGACTACCTGGAATTTTAAACTATTGTCTTATCAATATTGTAAAAACTCGATTGTAGCTTAAATATTCCAAAGCACATTCATCAATTTTTTTACTTAGGCCAGTTCCCATAAGAATGTTGTAAAAAATAACCTTGTTTGTCTCTGTATATTTTGTATTAGATATTTTTGTAAATAGCCCTTTGGAAATTAACTGTATATACTTCTTTAATAAGAATATGTTAGAGTGTTAAAAACAAAGGCAATGTTTTTTCGCCAGAGCTGTATGTAATAGATCTACATGGCAGCATTAGAAAGGTTGTTTATTAAATTTTGTGTGTATGAGAAAGGCTTACAAGCTCTGCACGTAAACACCTCCGAAGTCAGTCAGAAAGGTTCAAACAACTTTCCGATGGTCGGCCACTTACAATCAAAAGAAGGCATAGAAGAGAACAAAGCGGGCTGAACTTGAAACTTAAGATGAAAGAATCATGCCGAATTCTTCGGTTACGAACTTCGTGCGAGGTCTCAGAGAAGGTATAATAAAAGGGGACAGAGCCACGCATATAGGGCTTCCCGGATCCAGAAGTCGCTAGATAGAGAGGGCTTCCCGTTTCCAGACGTTGCCAGAGAGGAGCTTCCTGGTTCCAGTCTTAAGCGAAGACTTCGAGTTGCCGAAAGGAAATGTTCCAATCGCCGGAAAAACGCTTCCAGGCCAGAGAGGAATCCTGGTTGACATTTGGCGGCAATTCGAGTTAGTGGAGGCGGCAGAAAAAGGAGGCAGTCGTCCAGGCATTTTTGGCGAGCCCAAGCAGAGGAGAAAAGGCGAGACATTTCTTAGAAGAATTTTGAAGAATTTCGTAGAACTGAAGTTGAACTTCACAGTTCTCGGAATGAAAACGAAACATTGGTATCATTATAAGGAGGAGGTGAAAGTGAAAATAAAGAACATCAAAATGATGTGGAAAACATAGAAGGAGAGAAAGAAGTAAATGAAACAAATCAAGAGGATTCTGAAGAAAATTTTCAATTGAAGTCTGTACATACCAACAAGCATGCTATCTTTTATCCTACCGATATAGCAGTGTGGCCACTTACCATTAATGAACAGTTTATCGAGCATATTTTAATAAATATGCTCCAGAATGTTGGTGAAATCGAAAATTTAAAAAAGAATACACAGAACGCAATAGAATATTATTATTTGACACCTCCAGGGAGACCAAGGACTCATCGAGGGAGAGTGTGCCAACAGCATCGAACGATTGATCCCATCCAACTACTAACTTACTTAACTGAGCCTTTACCAATCGACCAACCTTTGCCTTCATATGTCAGAAATGTAAATATATCACATTTTTACTGTAGAAAGGCGAATGGAACAAAGGAGAAACGAGAGTGGCTAATTTTTTCAGAAACCAGGAAAGTAATTTACTGCTTTGTTTGTAAATTGTTTTCTAAGTCAAATAATAGCTTAATGAAGGGTTTTAATGACTGGGAGAATGTAACACGAACCTTATGTGATCACGAGCATTCTACTGAGCATATACGAGCGATGTGCACATATCGCAAAAGAAAATCAAGTTCTGTAAATAGTCGAATTGATTCTGAATTGATCAAGCAAATACAATCTGAAGAAAATTATTGGAGAGAGGTTTTAAAAAGAATAACAGCTACCATTAAGTTACTGAGTAAACTAGGGCTAGCATTTAGAGGAAATACAAATGATATTTTTTCTGATTCTTGCGGAAATTATTTATCGTGTTTACATTAAGTGAATTTCATGATTTTTTAAAACATCACATGAAAGTGTACGCCAACTGTGGTTCTGGCAGATCAAATTATCTTTCTTACCATGCTTGTGATGAATTCATAGCGTTAATAGCTAAAAAACAAGAGAAATATTAATATCAGATATTAAGGAAGCTGCTTATTTTGCAATAATACTCGATTCAACGCCAAACATTGCCCATAATGACCAACTAGCTATGATATTTAGGTATGTTGCCGCAAATTCTGACATTAGAGAAACATTTATCGGGTTCATCAGAATTACACAACATAATTCCTTATATTTAGAAGAGGGAGTATTAAAAAAAATTAGAAGAATTATCTGTGGATATATATATTATTATTATTATTATTATTATTATTATTATTATTATTATTACCACGGGCTACTCCAGGAGTCCTTAGACTCATCGAGAGAGGCCCTAAACATCATGTTCACACAGCTGTTCAACATTCTCACAGTATCTATCATACCTTGCCTTGAACTCGCTCACTGTCATAGCACCCACAACAGACTCTGGCAGCTTATTCCACTCATTTACCACTCTAAAAGTAAAGAACCCAGCTCTAACACCCCTGCTAACCACGCTCTTGCCCAGCTTCCATGGGTGTCCCCTAGTTCTCACACCACCAGTCCTGATCTCAAAAATATCATCTGAATTAATCCCATAGAATCCTTTTAGCAATTTGAATGTCTCAATCATATCTCCCCTTTTTCGCCTATCAACTAGTTTCTGCAACCCACAAATCTTCAACCTGTTCTCATATGGTTCATTCCATAGACCTGCTATCATCTTAGTCACTCGCCTCTGGATCCTCTCAACCTCCTCCCCATCAAGAAGGAACCGAGGTGACCAAATCTGGGCACAGTAGTCGAGATGAGGTCTTATCAGGGCTCGGTACAGAGATACAATAACTTGTTTTTCTCTGCTCGTCAAGGTATTTTTCAACAACCAAGTGAGTTGATGAGCTGATTTAGCTACTTTCGCAATGTGCCCCCTAAACTTCATCTCCCTATCAACCAACACTCCCAAGTCCCTGGCCTCATCAATCTCTTGAAGTACAGTTCCACCCATGGTATACTGCTGCTAATCTTTTCACTCCGAAATGCATAACCTTACATTTTGTCACATTAAATTGACATCCATTCTCCTTAGTCCAGAACTCCAATCTATCTAAGTCATCTTGCAAGACTTTGACATCTTCTGCATTCACTATCGCCCTACCCAACTTTGCATCATCAGCAAACAAATGAACTGTCCCACTTAGACCCTTCCCTATATCGTTAATGAAAAGATTAAGCAGCAGTGGTCCAAGAACAGAACCCTGTGGCACACCACTAGTCACAGGCCTTTTTTTGGACTCTACTCCTGAATAAACTACTCTTTGATATCTCTCCATCAACCACCCAGCTATCCATCTCACCAACCCTATATCCATTCCCATATGTTGTAGTTTACGGATTAGAATTCCATGTGGTATCCTGTCAAATGCCTTTGCCAGGTCCAGCAGTATCACTGTAAACCCATTTCCCTTATCCAGTTCAGCCGTCACCTTGTTATAAAACTTGAGCAAGTTACTGAGGCATGATCTACCCTTCACAAAGCCATGCTGTCCTCTGTACAGTATCTCATTTTCATCAATCCATTCCTGTATTTTTCCCTTGACTACTTTCTCCAAGACCTTGACAACGACTCCTGATATGCTGATCGGTCGGTAATTTGCAACCATAGTCTTGGATCCTCCTTTATGCAGTGGAACTATTTTCCCCTCTTTCCACGCCTTCGGGACTAAGCCAGACCTGAGACTCAGATTAAACAACATGGTCAAGGGCACTGATAATTCATTAGCCGCTTCATGCAAGACCCGTGCCGGTATACCATCCAATCCCACAGATGTATTCACATTAAGGTTCTGTAATAGACTATTCACCTCCACTTCATTCATCACAATTCCCATATAAACTAATGGTTCCTTCATTTTTTCAACGTCACCACCTGGATGATATCCTTTTGCAAAGTGCGCGCTCAGTAACTCCACTATATCAACTGGTTCAGTGAACTCTTTACCATCGTCATTCCTTAAAATCATTTTGCCATGTACAGTTTTTTTCTTGCTTGCAGCATATTGAAAGAACTGTTTGGGATTCTCTTTTGCTTGCATAGCTAGTTTCCTTTCATAATCGGCTTTTGCTGTTTTTACCACACTCGTTACCCTTCTAGCCTGTACTTTATACCGTTCGTGTGCCTGCAGGTCACCCCTTTCTTTAAATTCCCTCCATAGTTGTTTCTTTTTTTGCAGCTCAAGCTTAATGGTGTTATTCATCCATTTAACCCCTCCTTGTTTCACTATTCGGACCTTAGGTATACAATCAGCCATAACCTCCTGTAAATGCTCTTTGATCACTTCCCATGCTCTATCGACGTCCAGCCCTTGCAGTTGTACATGCCATGGCACTGATCCAAGCAATCTCCTAAGCTTGTCATACTTGCCAGCACGGTAATTCCACATATACCCTGTCTTAATCACAAATTTCACACCTTTAGCCACCTCCCAGGTCAAGACCTTATGATCACTCTCACCAATAGGTGGCAACATGGTCATATTCATTACAGTCAAATTCTCAGATACTATTACCAGGTCAAGCACTCTCACACCCCTAGTATTTTCAATTACATGCTGTTTCAGATAGTTATCCCTTAATAATTGAATAAAATCCTTTTCCTTCCTCACATGTGTCCTCTCCTCCTTCCAATCAATGTTACCATAGTTGAAATCCCCCATAATAATTACCCTCCTTCCACTCATTTCATATTTGTTTATGCATACCATCTCCACCATCTATTCCATCACCTGGTCTATAGCAGCACCCAACTGTATATTTTATTCTGCCAGTATCAATCTCACACCAAATAGCCTCAATGAGCTCCTTTCACTATCCTGCAATACTTCAATTCTCCTTGGCTGCAGTTCATCAGCTATCATCAATAACACCCCTCCCCCAATTTTATTCTCTCTGTCCCTCCTAAACATACTATAACCTACACATTCTATCCCACTAACTATATCATCATCCGTCAGCCATGTTTCACTAATGCCAATAACCTGTGGCCAGGAAGAGCCAATCAAGGCCAAAAATTCTTCCTTCTTGTTCCTAATACTCCTGGCATTAGTATACATGAATTGCAGTGTTCCCTTTGTCCCACCCCTATCTTGATGCGTTATTCTAAATATCCCATTCCCATTTTTTGTCCTTATTGCTGGCTCAGGTACATTATATATATTTTTACACTCAACTGTCTCACTGATGTCTGGATATCCACTTCCCCCCCCCTCCTTGGTAGTTCTAGTTTCCCTGGTTCTGCACATCCATTATCACTTCATTCAGCAACACTTTTTCCAGTCTCCGCACACCAAGTCCATTCAAATGCAGTCCATCCATCTTGTATAAGTCCTTTCGCCCATCAAACTCATTCCACACGTCCACAAATTCCACACCACACCGTCCGCATAACCTGCGCATAATATCATTTGCGATTATGGCCCTCCTTCTAAACTCCTCTCTGTCATACCGCGGTAACAGACTCACCATTCTAACTCTGTCACTCTTTTCTTTCGCTACCTTTAACAATACTTTCAAGTCCTCTCTCATAAAAAATTTATCACCTTTCAATTCATTCGTACCAGCCACAATTGTTATTTCTTTCACCCTCTGTTTTTGCACTCTAATGCTCTCACTTACTTCCTTAAATTTCGCACCCGGCAAGTACGATTTAGTTACACTCCCATCTATTACTCCTCTTAATAACGAGTCACCATACAATACTCTCTCCTTCATTTCGGAAACTCGCCCACACTGTTTATTTCCGTTAGCCGAATCACTCTGGAAAGAGTTTTGCAGGTGCTCTAATTTTTATATATATATATATATATCCTCCCCCTGGCACCTACGGTGCCCCCCTCGTGTTCCTGACTGGTAGGCCAGTTCTCCTTGAATTCTGATGACTCGAATTTTGAAAACTCGAAAGGGGTTCTTTCCCCCGGCACATACGGTGCCCATCCCCCCCCGAGTTCCGGACCGGTAGGCCGGTTCTCCTTGAATTCTGATCACTCGAATTTCGAAGACTCGAAAGGGGTCCCACCGGCACCTACGGCGCCCAACCCCCTCCCCCCCCGAGTTCCGGACTGGTAGGCAGGTTCTCCCCTGAGTTTCAAATAACTTGAAAAAAAAACATGACACAAAAAGGCTTATCATTTTATATATATATATATATATAAAAAAAAAAAAATCAGCTAACGCCGTTTTTTTTTTAATTTTTTATTCCCTTATACGGGGAGTAGGCGAGGCCATTTAGCCCTATCTAACTTTTGGAGACTGAGTGGGCAGTTCAATCTCCACTGGTACCAATCAGAGATAGATGGCCCAAGGCTATCACTAATTAAGCGGTACGCAGTGAAGAGAGATGGCTCAAATGTGCCGCCATCTCGTGGTCCCTAACCCTAACACAATATATTTAATGTCTGAAATAATGTGGGTTCTACGGTCGATTTTCTTGAGTTTACAGGACGAAAAACCCGAGTTTCCGGGAGGAAAAACCTGCTTGCCCGTGCCAGAGATCGACTAACTCGGGAACCGGTCGAAAAAAGGCTTAGAAAAATTTCCTCTAGTCGCCGACTAGACTCGAAACCAAATCTTCCTTCGTGCGGCCAAGCGCCGTGGTTGGCAAACGCCACATCCACTGAGCTACACAGGCTCAGGCATATATATATATATAAATTTAAAAAAAAATTATTTTTAACATATATATATATATATATGTTAAAAGACTAATTTACTCGGTTGAAGTACATGTTTTTTAGGATTAAATGATTGGGATACTGAGATAAGAAGTAAAAACAAATTTTAATGGCTCAACTAGTTTCGTCTTTAACAGACTTCTTCAGGTGCAAAAAAAAAATAAGAGAAATAACCAACAGGAACCGTAACGCAATTAACTCTAAACAGCACAATAAACAATAAAGCTAGCATATGCATTTCAACGTTAATGCAGTAACATTTGCCTATTATTTAAATACACAATACACAAAATTGCACAAAATACACAAATTTATATATATATATATATATATATATATATATATATATATATATATATATATATATATATATATATATATATATATATATATATATATATATTAATATATATATTAAGATATATATATATATTAATTTCTTAATATATCTTAATATATATATATCTTTTTTCCATTCCCTTTTGACTCATTTAATCAAGCCCATGTTTCCAGATATTTTTATACTTTCTTTTATCTCTGTCTTTTTTTCTGTTTTTAAGTTTGATATTTGATTGAATTAGTTAAGTTGTCTGTTTCAAAATCTTTTTTTTTTTCATTCATTCTTTCCCCCCCCCTCTCTGTTTGTATTTTATCTTGTTTGTATTTTTGAATTATTTAATCAAGGTCCATGATTTAATATCTTTTTCAGTCATTCTTTTCTCTCTCTCTCTCTCTCTCTCTCTTTTGTTTTCAGCTTGTTTAAGGTCATGTTTCAATGTATTTTTTATTCTTTCTTCTCTCTCTCTCTCTCTCTCTCTCTTTGTCTTTTATCTTGTTTGTATTTTTGCTTATCTAACCAAGGACCACAATTCAATATCTTTTTCATTTTCTCTCTCTCTCTCTCTCTCTCTCTCCCTTTCTATTTTATCTTATTTGTGTTTTCTGGCTTGTTTAATCAAGGTGCATGTTTCAATATCTTTCTCATTCTTTCTTTTCCCTCTCTTATGTATTCATTTATTTATTTTTGTTTGTTTCACCAAGATCCATGTTTCAATATATTTTTTACTTGTTTCTTTTCTCTCTTTCTGTTTTTTATGTTTGTTTTTTAACTCATTTAATCAAGGTCTATATTTCAATATTTTTATTCATTCTTCGTTTTCTCCCTCCTTCTCTCATTCTGTTTTATCTTGTTTGTGTTTTTTGGCTTGTTTAATCAAGTGCATATTCTGATATCTTTTTCATTCTTTCTTTTCTCTCTGTTTACTTATTTATTTT
This sequence comes from Typopeltis vanoorti, assembly GCF_054136105.1. Lineage (NCBI taxonomy): Eukaryota > Metazoa > Arthropoda > Arachnida > Uropygi > Thelyphonidae > Typopeltis > Typopeltis vanoorti. Next base: position 10,676,151 of record NC_143552.1, read on the forward strand.
TGGCTGTTTGAATAAGGTCCATGTGTAAATATGTTTGATCATTGTTTTCTCTAATTTTTTGATTGTCCATATTTTAATGTCTTTATTGTTTATCCTTTGTTTTCTCTCTCCCCCTCCCTCCTTCCCCTTCTCTTTCTCTCTGTTTCTGCTTATTTTATCTTTGTTTTTCTGGTTTTCTTAATCAAGGTCCATGATTCAATTTTTTTTGTCTTCCTTTTACTTTTTGTTTCTCTTTTTTTTTTTTTGTTTTTGGCTTGTTTAATCATGTTTCAATATCTTTTTTCATTCTTACTTCTCTCTCTCTCTCTCTCTCTCTGTTTCTGTTTTACTTGGTTTTTTTTTTTTTTTTGGTCTATTTAATTATGGGCCATGATTCAATATATTTTTTAAGTTTTTCTTTTTTCTTTTGTTTTTGCTACTTTACTCAATGTCCATGTTTTGATATCTTTTATCATTCTTTCTTCTCTCTCTCTGTCTGTTTTTTTTTTTTTTTTGACTTGTTGAATCAAGGTCTCCATTTCAATATCTTTTTCAGTCTTTCTTTAATCCCACTTTTTTTTCGACTTGCTTAATCAAAGTCTATATTTCAATATCGTTTTTATTCTTTCTGTTTTTTGCTGTTTCTTTACTGTGTATTCAACATCCATGTTTCAATATCTTTTTTCATTTTTTTTTCTGTCTCTGTTTTATTTATTTAATTTTTTTGACTTATTTGATCAAGGCCATGTTTAAATATTCATGTCTTTTTTGAATGTTTAATCTAGGTCCATGTATCAATCTTTCTTATTCTTTCTCATTTCTCTCCCTCTGTGTTTTTTTTTTTTTTTGGCTTGATTATTTATTTATTTATATACACAAGGTGTATATTTATTTAAATATCATTTTTTATTCTTAGTTTTCTCTTTCTCTCTTTTTTTTACTGACTTGTTTAATCAAGGTTCATGTTTGAATATCTTTATTCAGTCTTTCTTTTCTCTTTCTATTCTTCTTCTTCCTTTTATCTTTCTGTCTCTTTGTTTTTTTTTTGTTTGTGTTTTTTGGCTTGTTTAATCAATTACTCCTCTTAATAACGGGTCACCATACAACACTCGCTCCTTCATTTCGGAAACTCGCCCACGCTGTTTATTTACGTTAGCCGAATCACTCTGGAAAGAGTTTTGCAGGTGCACTAATTGCCGCTGCGCATCTTGTATCACTGCGCGCAGCCTAGCGATCTCACTTCCTACAAATAATTCCTCATTTTTTTTATCATTCAAACCATTTTCTCTTTCTGTATAATTGCTCTCACTCTTTCTTAGATCACCGCTCACATTGCCATCTTGTACACCGCAATTCCCTATCGAGCCACTATTTTCACTCGCATTCTGGCTTTCTTCAACCATAACTGTCTCACAACCTGACACATGCTTCGACTCCTCACTTTGCATCACTTTCTACACATTCTCCCACCACTATCACTTTCAACCCATACTCCAGACTCATTCGGGAATGCATACATTCCACACACATCACACTGGACAAATTCTCTCACATTATAGTTTTTGAACAATGGCGTCGTATTTTTGGACGCCATTATCTTACGTCGCATTGGCGCCATATTCAAATATATGAAACGTATCGTTAAAGACTAAATTAATTTACGGAATTTACACCAAAATCACACAGACACAACAAGCTACCAAATTTAGACAATATTACGTTATGATTTTTAACATTTATTCTAATTTCCATTCAAAATTGTACTTAGCTTTCGGGAGCTCACTGAAAATACGACCGTTCCCCTGGCCCTCTAGCGGCGAACCCGTTTTGATATACAGGTTAAACAATATAGGTCCCAGTACTGAGCCCTGTGGGACCCCACTTTTAACCCTCTGCTTCCTTGAAACTGCCCCACCATACACAATTCTCTGATACCTATCGGACAGCCAATCCTGAATCCAGTTGACTAATCTGACATCCAGACCCATGTGCTGTAACTTAAATATCAGCTTATCATGTGGCACCCTGTCAAATGCCTTCTCTAAGTCTAAGAAAATGGCAGCATATATGCCTTTCCCTCATCTAATGCTCTTGTAACTTTATCATAAAAGGCTAGCATATTGCTAAAACAAGAACAGCCCTTCACAAATCCATGTTGACTCTCACAGATAACATTACCTTCATCTGCCCAATGCTGTATATGGTCCTTCAGTACTTTCTCCAAGTAATGTATTAGGCATTATATGTTTTTATGAAAGTTATATCAGAACCTTTGTTTTTGTTGTTATATAATCATACATGTCCACTACATTAAAAATCATTATTTTATATAATCCACACCAATGGACCTGAGTTTTCTTAGTCCAGAAAAAAACAGTTATATAAATTCCACTATGGATAAAAATCATGACAGTTTTATAAAGGAAATGATGTGAAAAATGGCAAACCAAATTTTAAAATAAATACTGAAAGTATGAAGTTTTATGAATATGCAGTATTACCGTTTCAGCTTTTCAACCAAAAGGCTACGAATCCCACCACCACCATATCCACAGAAATGTGGATATGGTGGTGGGAAAGGTTTTATCCTAAACCTTTAATTGGGAAATGAATTCTATTGCCCGGTGTGTGACCACTCTCCCCTCCACTTAATGGAGGCCTGAAGCGGCTCCGAAAAAATGTTCCCTGTTTGGTCATAGTAGACCAAGGTTTCCAGACTGTGTTAAAATCCTTAGCCAACCCTCACTACTAATTTGCTGTATGCTCACAACCTTTCATGGGTGGTAAACACAATTTAAAAATAAAGAAAAAAGATGAAAATCAGGAGAATTTTTTAACACCATATTAAGAAGCATTGTTGCTGAAGGAAGCTTGAAATAAAAAATTTAACAATGCTCATTATTGAGTGAAGTGATCTTAAAATTTGGAGATATCTCTTAAGGGAAGTTTGACTGTTTTATGCAATTACAATCGCAGTAGTTGTATGCCTTTGGTCAGATGCAATGTTTTCCAGCCTTTTTATCCTAAATATGAATTAAAAAAAAAAAAAAAACCTGTTTGAGGTCCCCATGAACTATTAGAAAAAATAATATAGTATAATTGCTGGCCTGGTTGGCCGAGTAGTCAGCGTATCCGCTCTCCAGCCAAAAGGCTGCTGGTTCGAATCCTGCAGTGAGCATGGATGTTTATGGTTATCATGGACGGTAGATGCCGTTGGTATAGATAATGATGGTAATTGTGGTTCGTTGAAGTTGGTGGACTGAGTGGTGGAGGCAGAGAGTTGTAGAGTAGGTGCCATCCCTCGATGAGTCTTTGGACTCCCTGGAGGTGTTATGTAATAATAATCTTACTGACTACTGATGACACAAACTGACCTATAATTAGACACTTCCAGTCTGCTACCACCCTTATGTAATGGCACTATCTTACCTTCCTTCCATTCCATGGGCACCTTTCCCGCAGCCAGGCTTTCATTGAAAAGCCAGGTCAAAGGCACTGTCAGTTCCCTACACATTCTCTCAAAACTCATGGTGAGATACCATCCAGTCCCACAGCTTTACTGACATCCAGAGTACTCAGTATTTCAAAACACACTCTCCTCCTGTACCTCTAAACCTTGAACCTGCCCTATCCCTCTAGCATTAAAACTGACTCCTCCAGGATGAAATACTTCAATAAAGTATTCATATTGTAGAATTGTTCATTGAACAACTACTATGTCCTCTGCATCAGTCACTCTATTCCCATTTTTATCCCAGAATATCATTCTCCCACAGTCATTTCTCCTCCTACTGGCCACATATCTAAAAAATTCCCTAGGATTTTCTTTGGATCTTAGGGCTAATCTCCTCTCATATTCCAGTTTCGTCTTCCTTACCATACTAGTCACTCTTCTGGCCTGTGTCTTATACTCTTCACCTGTCTCCTTATATCTCTTCCACAGCCTCTTTTTCGCATGCAATTCCTGTTTAATATTGTTTGTCATCCACTTTACTCCAAATTGTGTCCTCTTGTTCACTCATGGTATACAACTTACCATTGCTGCTAACAAATATTCTTTCATAATTTCCCACGCACTAATGATATCCCAGCCTTCCAATACCTCCTTCCATGAAACTTCCCCAAGTTGACGTCTTAGACTATTATAATCACCTGCCTTATAATTCCACATACGTTCCTGTCTCTTTGATACTCCTGCATCTCTATTCATTTTCCAAGTCAAAACCATATGGTCACTCTCTCTCCAACTGGTGGGAGAGATGTCATCTCAGTTATTATCAACTCCTCTGATGCTATAACCAAATCCAAAACTCTTGAACCTCTTGTTCCCTCTATTACATGTTGCCTAAGACATTTGTCCCTCAAGAATTCTAGAAATTCCATTCCCTTATTGCTACATGCATCTTCCTCTCCCCAGTTTATACTACTGTAGTTAAAATCTCCCATAACAATCATTCTTCTTGCACTTGCCAAACTCAACTGTCTAAACATTTCCTGGTCCCCCACCCTCTGTACTCCTGGGTCTGTAGCAACACCCCACTAAATATCCTGTCTTGCCCACCTCTACCTCACACCATATGCTTTCGAAATCATTAGTGTCACTGCCTTCCAAAGTCTCCACTCTTAGAGGATATAGGTCGTCATTTATCATAAGCAGTACTCCACCACCATGCTTTCCCTTCCTATCCTGCCAAAAAATGCACCCAGTGACTTCTATTCCTGTTATTATATCCTCTTCTGTCAACCACATCTCAGTGATCCCAATAATTTTTGGCCAGGCTGATGCTATCTGCACCACCAATTCCTATCCCTTATTCTGGATACTCCTGGCATTAGTATATAGCATATATATGCCGTTGTTTCTATACCCAGCATTATCCCCCTCTAGACTCCACTGGGCTCAGTGTTACCTGATGTCGTCCCCCTTCTCCCAAGTACCCATTCCCACAAGAGGCCACCCCATGTTACCATCCTCCCTGGGACACACTGACTTTTTCAGAACAGCAGTCTCTCCAGATGCCTATGTCCTTCCTCATTGAAATGTAAGCAGTCTCTTGCATACAATTCCTCTTTGTCCTCAAATGCACTTCAAGCATCCACATATTCCAGTCCTCTCTTGTCACACATTCTAGCTATTATGTCAATATTACAAATGCTTGTAAATTACATTGGAAAGGTCTTAAATGGTGATATACAGTTGTTTGCAGATGATCCAAAGTTGGGGAGAGTTATAAGAAGTAGAGCAGATGTTATAGCTTTGCAAGAAGACCTAAATAGACTGCTTGAATGGTAAGTGTGTGAGGATGAAAGTTTAATGTAGCAAAAGCGTAAGGTTTTAAAATTTGGGAAGCAAAGATGGGATGCACAGTATAGGATCATGGGGATATTTTAGAGGAGGTGGAGGAGATGAAAGATCTGGGGGTGATAGTGGATAGGGACTTGAAATTTCTGGACATTTTGCTAAAATTGTGAAGACAAAACAGTGGATTATGGAAATAATGCTGAGAACACTCAGCATTGTGGAAATAATAGCTTTGTACAATGAAGCTTTGTACAATGAAATCAAAACATTGATCAGGCCCATATGGATTACTATGCATAGATTTGGTCACCTGGTTTTGAAAAGGATGATGAGATGTTGGAGAGGGGTCAGATAATATTGAGTAAGTTGGTTTCTGGTCTCTGGAATGTGGAATATGAAGACAGGTTGAGGGAATGCAAATTACAGTGCCTAGTGGAGAGAAGGAAGAGAGGAAACATGATTGAGATGTATAAGTTGGTAAGGAGTAAATACCACACTAACGTGGATGAGATTTTTCATAGAATATCTGTCAATGGGGATGGGAGAACAAAATGGTGCAGAACAAGAGGATGAGGAATAGATTTTTTACATGGAGAGTAGTGGGTGATTGGAATGTATTGCCTGAAAGTGCGGTGAGTGCAAGGACAGTGAATGCATTTAATTCAAGGTATGATGAGCTGTGCATGTGAGAGTGGGACTTCCTGCAATGAGTCTCTTGACTCCATACAGGTCTGTTGATAACAATAACAATTATAACAATCGAATTGGAAGTTCATTCTTCAGACTACATCATGAAACAGTTACCATGAGGTTTTTGTTATTTGTTTTGTTATTTAACTGAAAATTCAAAATAGCATTTATTCTGATTTCTTGAGGAGATCAATCTTATCTATCATCCTGTTTTAAGAATATAAGGTGATTGTTTCAGTCATCTTTATTAATTCAATTTAATTTTAAAAATTTCAAAAGAACAGATTCAAATTAATTATTATTATTATTATTATTATTATTATGTGACACCTCCAGGAAGTCCAAAGACTCATCAAGGGAGAGTGTGCCAACAGCATCAAATGATTGAACCCCTTCCAACTACTAACCGCACTCAAACTTGCTTAACTTTTTTTGTGAGCCATTAGTAGCAGAGGCTCTACAAATTGACCAACCCCAGGATAAACTGGGGGAAAAAACTTTACTGCTCATGCCCAAGACTGGCTAACTTGGCTATGGCTGAGGAAAATCCTTCAGCTCCTCACATCTCCGACGGGAATCGAACCTAGGACACTCCTTCCCCAGGCATATGGTTACAAAGCGCACAGCCACTAGGCTAACCACATAGAATTGCGTCTGGAATTAAAGGAAACAACATCAATAATGTATGTTGCACAATGTTTTTGGCCTTGTGTATAACCAATGCATGTCATTCAGTCTCACAGCTGAAGGATTTCAGGAATGCACATGATTGTTAAGTAATAATGAAAACAGGAATTGGTAGAGGAAATAGATGTATACAAATATTAATCCAGAGATAAGTGGAGAGACACACGTGAATGAGTGAAAGACTTTTTAGCACAATATATTAGATGAGCTGCCACTAAAAAAAGAGAAAAAGAGCACTAAATGAAAACTTTCACTTTGGATAATGTGTTCTGAAATTAAAAGAGAGAGGAGAGAGAAAAGAAAGAATGATAAAAAAGTTATTGTGACATGGACCTTGATTAAAAAAGCCAAGAGAGAGAGAAAAGAAAGAAGAAAAAATATATTGAAAAATGGAACTTGATTAAACAAGCCAAAAAACACAAACAAAAAAAAAACAAAGAGACAGAAAGATAAAAGGAAGAAGAAGAATAGAAAGAGAAAAGAAAGACTGAATAAAGATATTCAAACATGAACCTTGATTAAACAAGTCAGTAAAAAAAAGAGAGAAAGAGAAAACTAAGAATAAAAAATGATATTTAAATAAATATACACCTTGTGTATATAAATAAATAAATAATCAAGCCAAAAAAAAAAAAAAAACACACAGAGGGAGAGAAATGAGAAAGAATAAGAAAGATTGATACATGGACCTAGATTAAACATTCAAAAAAGACATGAATATTTAAACATGGCCTTGATCAAATAAGTCAAAAAAATTAAATAAATAAAACAGAGACAGAAAAAAAAATGAAAAAAGATATTGAAACATGGATGTTGAATACACAGTAAAGAAACAGCAAAAAACAGAAAGAATAAAAACGATATTGAAATATAGACTTTGATTAAGCAAGTCGAAAAAAAAGTGGGATTAAAGAAAGACTGAAAAAGATATTGAAATGGAGACCTTGATTCAACAAGTCAAAAAAAAAAAAAAACAGACAGAGAGAGAGAAGAAAGAATGATAAAAGATATCAAAACATGGACATTGAGTAAAGTAGCAAAAACAAAAGAAAAAAGAAAAACTTAAAAAATATATTGAATCATGGCCCATAATTAAATAGACCAAAAAAAAAAAAAAACCAAGTAAAACAGAAACAGAGAGAGAGAGAGAGAGAGAGAAGTAAGAATGAAAAAAGATATTGAAACATGATTAAACAAGCCAAAAACAAAAAAAAAAAAAAGAGAAACAAAAAGTAAAAGGAAGACAAAAAAAATTGAATCATGGACCTTGATTAAGAAAACCAGAAAAACAAAGATAAAATAAGCAGAAACAGAGAGAAAGAGAAGGGGAAGGAGGGAGGGGGAGAGAGAAAACAAAGGATAAACAATAAAGACATTAAAATATGGACAATCAAAAAATTAGAGAAAACAATGATCAAACATATTTACACATGGACCTTATTCAAACAGCCAAAATTAAATAAGTAAACAGAGAGAAAAGAAAGAATGAAAAAGATATCAGAATATGCACTTGATTAAACAAGCCAAAAAACACAAACAAGATAAAACAGAATGAGAGAAGGAGGGAGAAAACGAAGAATGAATAAAAATATTGAAATATAGACCTTGATTAAATGAGTTAAAAAACAAACATAAAAAACAGAAAGAGAGAAAAGAAACAAGTAAAAAATATATTGAAACATGGATCTTGGTGAAACAAACAAAAATAAATAAATGAATACATAAGAGAGGGAAAAGAAAGAATGAGAAAGATATTGAAACATGCACCTTGATTAAACAAGCCAGAAAACACAAATAAGATAAAATAGAAAGGGAGAGAGAGAGAGAGAGAGAGAGAGAAAATGAAAAAGATATTGAATTGTGGTCCTTGGTTAGATAAGCAAAAATACAAACAAGATAAAAGACAAAGAGAGAGAGAGAGAGAGAGAGAGAGGGAGGGAGAGAGAGAGAAGAAAGAATAAAAAATACATTGAAACATGACCTTAAACAAGCTGAAAACAAAAGAGAGAGAGAGAGAGAGAGAAAAGAATGACTGAAAAAGATATTAAATCATGGACCTTGATTAAATAATTCAAAAATACAAACAAGATAAAATACAAACAGAGAGGGGGGGGGAAAGAATGAATGAAAAAAAAAAGATTTTGAAACATACAACTTAACTAATTCAATCAAATATCAAACTTAAAAACAGAAAAAAAGACAGAGATAAAAGAAAGTATAAAAATATCTGGAAACATGGGCTTGATTAAATGAGTCAAAAGGGAATGGAAAAAAGATATATATATATTAAGATATATTAAGAAATTAATATATATATATATCTTAATATATATATATGTAAATTTGTGTATTTTGTGCAATTTTGTGTATTGTGTATTTAAATAATAGGCAAATGTTACTGCATTAACGTTGAAATGCATATGCTAGCTTTATTGTTTATTGTGCTGTTTAGAGTTAATTGCGTTACGGTTCCTGTTGGTTATTTCTCTTATTTTTTTTTTGCACCTGAAGAAGTCTGTTAAAGACGAAACTAGTTGAGCCATTAAAATTTGTTTTTACTTCTTATCTCAGTATCCCAATCATTTAATCCTAAAAAACATGTACTTCAACCGAGTAAATTAGTCTTTTAACATATATATATATATATATATGTTAAAAATAATTTTTTTTTAAATTTATATATATATATATGCCTGAGCCTGTGTAGCTCAGTGGATGTGGCGTTTGCCAACCATGGCGCTTGGCCGCACGAAGGAAGATTTGGTTTCGAGTCTAGTCGGCGACTAGAGGAAATTTTTCTAAGCCTTTTTTCGACCGGTTCCCGAGTTAGTCGATCTCTGGCACAGGCAAGCAGGTTTTTCCTCCCGGAAACTCGGGTTTTTCGTCCTGTAAACTCAAGAAAATCGACCGTAGAACCCACATTATTTCAGACATTAAATATATTGTGTTAGGGTTAGGGACCACGAGATGGCGGCACATTTGAGCCATCTCTCTTCACTGCGTACCGCTTAATTAGTGATAGCCTTGGGCCATCTATCTCTGATTGGTACCAGTGGAGATTGAACTGCCCACTCAGTCTCCAAAAGTTAGATAGGGCTAAATGGCCTCGCCTACTCCCCGTATAAGGGAATAAAAAATTAAAAAAAAAACGGCGTTAGCTGATTTTTTTTTTTTTATATATATATATATATATAAAATGATAAGCCTTTTTGTGTCATGTTTTTTTTTCAAGTTATTTGAAACTCAGGGGAGAACCTGCCTACCAGTCCGGAACTCGGGGGGGGGAGGGGGTTGGGCGCCGTAGGTGCCGGTGGGACCCCTTTCGAGTCTTCGAAATTCGAGTGATCAGAATTCAAGGAGAACCGGCCTACCGGTCCGGAACTCGGGGGGGGATGGGCACCGTATGTGCCGGGGGAAAGAACCCCTTTCGAGTTTTCAAAATTCGAGTCATCAGAATTCAAGGAGAACTGGCCTACCAGTCAGGAACACGAGGGGGGCACCGTAGGTGCCAGGGGGAGGATATATATATATATATATAAAAATTAGAGCACCTGCAAAACTCTTTCCAGAGTGATTCGGCTAACGGAAATAAACAGTGTGGGCGAGTTTCCGAAATGAAGGAGAGAGTATTGTATGGTGACTCGTTATTAAGAGGAGTAATAGATGGGAGTGTAACTAAATCGTACTTGCCGGGTGCGAAATTTAAGGATGTAAGTGAGAGCATTAGAGTGCAAAAACAGAGGGTGAAAGAAATAACAATTGTGGCTGGTACGAATGAATTGAAAGGTGATAAATTTTTTATGAGAGAGGACTTGAAAGTATTGTTAAAGGTAGCGAAAGAAAAGAGTGACAGAGTTAGAATGGTGAGTCTGTTACCGCGGTATGACAGAGAGGAGTTTAGAAGGAGGGCCATAATCGCAAATGATATTATGCGCAGGTTATGCGGACGGTGTGGTGTGGAATTTGTGGACGTGTGGAATGAGTTTGATGGGCGAAAGGACTTATACAAGATGGATGGACTGCATTTGAATGGACTTGGTGTGCGGAGACTGGAAAAAGTGTTGCTGAATGAAGTGAAAATGGATGTGCAGAACCAGGGAAACTAGAACTACCAAGGAGGGGGGGGGGGAGTGGATATCCAGACATCAGTGAGACAGTTGAGTGTAAAAATATATATAATGTACCTGAGCCAGCAATAAGGACAAAAAATGGGAATGGGATATTTAGAATAACGCATCAAGATAGGGGTGGGACAAAGGGAACACTGCAATTCATGTATACTAATGCCAGGAGTATTAGGAACAAGAAGGAAGAATTTTTGGCCTTGATTAGCTCTTCCTGGCCACAGGTTATTGGCATTAGTGAAACATGGCTGACGGAAGATGATATAGTTAGTGGGATAGAATGTGTAGGTTATAGTATGTTTAGGAGGGATAGAGAGAATAAAATTGGGGGAGGGGTGTTATTGATGATAGCTGATGAACTGCAGCCAAGGAGAATTGAAGTATTGCAGGATAGTGAAAGGAGCTCATTGAGGCTATTTGGTGTGAGATTGATACTGGCAGAATAAAATATACAGTTGGGTGCTGCTATAGACCAGGTGATGGAATAGATGGTGGAGATGGTATGCATAAACAAATTGATGAAATGAGTGGAAGGAGGGTAATTATTATGGGGGATTTCAACTATGGTAACATTGATTGGAAGGAGGAGAGGACACATGTGAGGAAGGAAAAGGATTTTATTCAATTATTAAGGGATAACTATCTGAAACAGCATGTAATTGAAAATACTAGGGGTGTGAGAGTGCTTGACCTGGTAATAGTATCTGAGAATTTGACTGTAATGAATATGACCATGTTGCCACCTATTGGTGAGAGTGATCATAAGGTCTTGACCTGGGAGGTGGCTAAAGGTGTGAAATTTGTGATTAAGACAGGGTATATGTGGAATTACCGTGCTGGCAAGTATGACAAGCTTAGGAGATTGCTTGGATCAGTGCCATGGCATGTACAACTGCAAGGGCTGGACGTCGATAGAGCATGGGAAGTGATCAAAGAGCATTTACAGGAGGTTATGGCTGATTGTATACCTAAGGTCCGAATAGTGAAACAAGGAGGGGTTAAATGGATGAATAACACCATTAAGCTTGAGCTGCAAAAAAAGAAACAACTATGGAGGGAATTTAAAGAAAGGGGTGACCTGCAGGCACACGAACGGTATAAAGTACAGGCTAGAAGGGTAACGAGTGTGGTAAAAACAGCAAAAGCCGATTATGAAAGGAAACTAGCTATGCAAGCAAAAGAGAATCCCAAACAGTTCTTTCAATATGCTGCAAGCAAGAAAAAAACTGTACATGGCAAAATGATTTTAAGGAATGACGATGGTAAAGAGTTCACTGAACCAGTTGATATAGTGGAGTTACTGAGCGCGCACTTTGCAAAAGGATATCATCCAGGTGGTGACGTTGAAAAAATGAAGGAACCATTAGTTTATATGGGAATTGTGATGAATGAAGTGGAGGTGAATAGTCTATTACAGAACCTTAATGTGAATACATCTGTGGGATTGGATGGTATACCGGCACGGGTCTTGCATGAAGCAGCTAATGAATTATCAGTGCCCTTGACCATGTTGTTTAATCTGAGTCTCAGGTCTGGCTTAGTCCCGAAGGCGTGGAAAGAGGGGAAAATAGTTCCACTGCATAAAGGAGGATCCAAGACTATGGTTGCAAATTACCGACCGATCAGCATATCAGGAGTCGTTGTCAAGGTCTTGGAGAAAGTAGTCAAGGGAAAAATACAGGAATGGATTGATGAAAATGAGATACTGTACAGAGGACAGCATGGCTTTGTGAAGGGTAGATCATGCCTCAGTAACTTGCTCAAGTTTTATAACAAGGTGACGGCTGAACTGGATAAGGGAAATGGGTTTACAGTGATACTGCTGGACCTGGCAAAGGCATTTGACAGGATACCACATGGAATTCTAATCCGTAAACTACAACATATGGGAATGGATATAGGGTTGGTGAGATGGATAGCTGGGTGGTTGATGGAGAGATATCAAAGAGTAGTTTATTCAGGAGTAGAGTCCAAAAAAAGGCCTGTGACTAGTGGTGTGCCACAGGGTTCTGTTCTTGGACCACTGCTGCTTAATCTTTTCATTAACGATATAGGGAAGGGTCTAAGTGGGACAGTTCATTTGTTTGCTGATGATGCAAAGTTGGGTAGGGCGATAGTGAATGCAGAAGATGTCAAAGTCTTGCAAGATGACTTAGATAGATTGGAGTTCTGGACTAAGGAGAATGGATGTCAATTTAATGTGACAAAATGTAAGGTTATGCATTTCGGAGTGAAAAGATTAGCAGCAGTATACCATGGGTGGAACTGTACTTCAAGAGATTGATGAGGCCAGGGACTTGGGAGTGTTGGTTGATAGGGAGATGAAGTTTAGGGGGCACATTGCGAAAGTAGCTAAATCAGCTCATCAACTCACTTGGTTGTTGAAAAATACCTTAACGAGCAGAGACAAGCAAGCTATTGTACCTCTACCGAGCCTTGATAAGACCTCATCTTGACTACTGTGCCCAGATTTGGTCACCTTGGTTCCTTCTTGATGGGGAGGAGGTGGAGAGGATCCAGAGGCGAGTGACTAAGATGATAGCAGGTCTATGGAATGAACCATATGAGAACAGGTTGAAGATTTATGGGTTGCAGAAACTGGTTGATAGGCAGAAAAGGGGAGATATGATTGAGACATTCAAATTGCTAAAAGGATTCTATAAGATTAATTCAGAAGATATTTTTGAGATCAGGACTGGTGGTGGGAGAACTAGGGGACACCAATGGAAGCTGGGCAAGAGTGTGGTTAGCAGTGGTGTTAGAGCTGGGTTCTTTACTTTTAGAGTGGTAAATGAGTGGAATAAGCTGCCAGAGTCCATTGTGGGTGCTATGACAGTGAGCGAGTTCAAGGCAAGGTATGATAGATACTGTGAGAATGTTGAACAGCTGTGTGAACATGATGCTTAGGGCCTCCCTCGATGAGTCTAAGGACTCCTGGAGTAGCCCGTGGTAATAATAATAATAATCAATGACATTGTCAGTGGATTGCAAGGGGATATTCAGTTGTTTGCAGATGATGCGAAGCTGGGAAGGATTAGTAGTAATAGTGCAGATGCGGCAGCCCTGCAAGAGCATTTGAATAAGCTAGATAGATGGGTAAATGAATGGGGCTGTCAGTTTAATGCAGCAAAATGTAAGGTCTTGATGTTTGGGAAACATTGATGGGACACTGCATACTCTATGGGAGGAGTTATACTGGAGGAAGTAGGGGAGACAAGAGATCTGGGGTTGATGATTGATAGAAACCTGAAATGTAGGGGACATATTGCAAAGGTGGTGAAGGTAACACAGAGGATTGCTGCAATTATGAGAAGGACACTGACCTGCAGAGATACGAGGGTCATCATTCTATTGTATAAGACCCTGATCAGACCACTTGGACTATTGTTCTCAGATTTGGACCCCAGGATTTGAAGGGGATAAATTAACTGTGGAAAGGGTACAAAGGCAGATAACAAAGATGATTTCAGGACTGTACAATGATAGTTATGAGGATTGGCTGAGGGAATGTGGACTGCAGACTCTGGTGGATAGAAGAAGGAGAGGTGATATGATTGAGACTTTTAAACTGTTGAGAGGTGGTTACAGGGTTGACACTGGGGAATTCTTTTGCTTGATTGAACAGCGGGAAGGAGTGATGACAAGAGGCCATCCCTGAAAGTTACGAAAGGAAACTGTGAGCAAGAGGGTGAGGAGTGGTTTCTTTGCATGGAGGGTGGTTGAACCATGGAATGCATTGCCTGATGGAGTGGTGAGAGCGAGAACGGTCAATGAGTTCAAGGAGTGGTATGATAGACTTTGTGTTTTTTAGGGGGGGGGACCTCCCCTCAATGAGTCTTGATAGACTTTGTGTTTCTTAGGAAGGACCTCCCAAGATGAGTCTTTTGACTCCATGGAGGCCTGAATAATAATAATAATAATAATAATAATAATAATAATTAATTAATTAAATAACAGTGGCCCCAAATCAGACCCCTGGGCCACACCACTAGTATTTTTCCTCTTCTGGAATATCACTCCCCCATACACAATCTTTTGATACCTATCAGACAGCCAATCTCCAATCCAACACACTAATCTATCTTCCAATCCCATCTGTTCCCGTTTAATTACTGTTTGTCATGTGGCAACCTATTGAAAGTCTTTGAAAAATCTAAATATACTACTACTGCATATAGATCTCCCTTGTCCACTGTATTTGTCACCTTGTTATAATAAGTAAACAGATTGCTAAAATATGATCTTCTTTTAGCAAACCCATGCTGCCCATTAAAGAGAATTCTGCTTCTGTATAATCAGTTCTGAATCCTTTTCCTCACTAGCTTCTCCAATGCCATGACCATAATTCCAGACAAGCAGATTTGCTTATAATTCAAAGCCTTAGTCTTATCATCCCCTTTATGAAGCAGAACAATTTTACCATCTGTCTGCTCCTTTGGAACTTGCAGTGATCTAAGACTCCTGTTAAAAATGTAAGTTGCAGCTGTTGTGATTTCCTTGAAATATTTCCTCAAGACATGCTGTGATATACCATCAAGTTTACTCAATTCCTCAGATACCTCATACGCACCCACCATCATTCCCATTGCTCTCAAGTTCTGCATTATGTTACAATCGCAAGGATGGAATATTTTAATGAACTTCTCATTAAACACCTCTTCATTAAACACCTCTAGTATATCCTGTTTGTTTACAGGGCTGTACTTATGCACAGGCACACAAAGCTCTAGCTAGGGGTACCAAAAACTTAGGGTCAATTTAAGAGCCTCAAACAATGAGGGAGGGGGCCCCCAGAGCACTCTTGCACCTCAGGCCCCACCCTCCTCCAGAAAAGTGTAAGTACATCCCTGAGTGGTTATCATTCTTCCATTATCACTGACAAACATCATCCTCCCATAATCATTCTTCCTCCTACTGGTCATATAAAAAAAAGTCCCTAGGATTTCTCATTTGCAACCGCTGCTCATATTGCACTTTTGCTACCCTGACCAAGCGAGTTACCTTCCTTGCTTGCTCTTTGTAATCCTCATGTGACCGACTGTATCCACTCATCTTGTACTGCCTCGACAACGCCTTTTTCTCCCAGACTGCATCACACACCTCTTCAGTCATCTGTTTTAGTGTTTATTTAATCTCCTGACCTTTGGAATACACTCAGTCATCAGATACTTTCTGAGTAGAAACCAAGCAGCATTGATTTCCTTTCCATCTAATTCCTCATTCCATGATATCACTGCAAGACACCCTTTCACAGAAAAGTCTTGATACGGCTGGCCACCATCCAAGTGATCACTTCATGGTTACTTTCCCCAACTGAAGGAAGATGTGATACTTCATTTACAACAATATCTTCTGTTGAGATAATCAAATCCAAGACCTTTAATCCGTGTGTGACCTCTGTCAGGTACTACCTAAGGTAGTTGTCCCTTGAACACTCAAGAAATTCATTCTCATTGGTTCATGATACGGTCTCTTCATTCCAGTTTATGTTACCATAATGGAAATTGCCTATGATTATCACCCTTTTCTTATTAGCTGGACCAATTTGCCTAAGCATTTCCTACCCCCTGCTTTCCCCATTACCAGGTCGATAGCAACAAACTATTTCTTCCTGTCCATCTCCACTTCACACCATACTGCTTCCACAGTAGTATTTCCTCCTTGTATTTACTCCACCTAGACGGGCACAACTCCTCTGCCATTATCAATAGCACTCCCTCCTCCCGTTTTGCCTTGCCTGTCTTGATGAAAAATTACATATCCACCCATCTCTATTCCTGTCAGAATGCCATCCTCATTCAACCATGCTTCAATTAGACCAATATTAATTTTTGGGTAAATGAACTCTATCAATGCTACAATTTCATTACTTTGTTTTGAATACTTCTAGCATTTGTAGACATACACACCAGTAGCTCATTTCTGTTTCTATAACAAGTCCCCCTCACCCCCACTTCTCAGACATAACTCCTCCACACTCTCTCTCTCTCCATCCATTCCTGTCTATCTTCACTGATATTGAATCCATCCACAGACCCAGGGGCGAATGCTGGTCTTGAAATTCACGCTTGATCTTGTTATCATTCAGGGAGTGAGAGGTGATTATGATTGAAGTCTGATTAGTGGAATAACGAATTACTGTCATATTTGACCATTTAAAACTATACATTTAGAAATTTATGTACATTTAATCATACAAATGCAACATTTATTTAAAAATGATATTCTATATTTTCAATTTAGCTACTTGAATACAAATTCTACCCTATGGTTCTTCTTTATGAACTGGTCAATAACATCGTCATAAAAAGTTGGTTGTAACTTATTTTCCCAAGCAATACGCACACTTAATAAAGGCTGGCTGAAGCTAACTGGCTAGAACTACGTTCAGTGCGTATGGCCTGTGTTTAAGCGTCAGAGTGAGATGATGTGAAATGGCTATGCGCACGCATGAAATCACAGTGCTGCTGCGAGCACCTGGAAGCTCCTACAACCGAGCAAGCCAAGGTAGCTTTGACTAGATGAGCAAGCATCAGCCTTCGATACACAATGCAAAGCTCAATTATTGCCACTTAATATAAGACGTCTTCTGTCTACAAAAATAAAAGCCTAAATGAGCTTATAAATGCATACATTTATTAACAAATAAATATTACTTCTTTCTCAATTAATGAGCATGTGCAGCAAGCATGGAGAATTCCCCACTGCACACCTAAATGTCACCTCCACATCTTTGACTATCTTAATCCATTTTTTTGCACTCACACATCTTCCCTGAAACCATCATCTACACTTCCCTTATGGTGTCTCCCTATCCAACCTGATCTTCCCTGTTTCCCTGTCCACACTGTATTCCTTCTCTCTCATTCTCTGCACTTGTGTCGCTCACCTCTCCATTCACAAACTTGCCTACTTTACTCTCCTGCTCTTCCACAGCACCTCTTGCTTCCTCAGGTCTTACATTTTGCTTCAGTTATTTTCTCCTGCAGAAACAGTTTCTTCAACTGACTACACCAAATCCTTTAAATGTAGCCCATCTCTTTTATAAAGCTCTATCCATCCTTCAAATTTATTCCACACATTCAAAAAATAAACTCCTTTCTCCTCACACTCTCTGCTAGCATAATATTCATAATCTTCATTCACCTTCTGAATTCATCATTATCAAACTGCCTGGACAACATGCAAGTTGTTATGCAAGAGGAATTTGTCTAACTTGTTTTAGTCCATCTTTGCACAGATTAGTAGGGGATTTTTTTTTTCAGGGAAGCAACTAGGAATTTTTTAACCATGATTTGCATATGAGAAAAAATTACCCATGGAAGAAGTACAATATTAGGTACAATTTATTAGTTAGAGTTAATTGCCAGAGTTAGAAACACCAGATGACAGCAGTTGTCTACAGTATTTTCATATCATCTCATTTATGAAATATGTATTCTAGGGTGCATTTCAGAATATGTAAGAATTGTTATGTTCATTTCTACTGGAAGAATTTTATTGTAATTTGCTGGTTGGAATTCCTACAAAACAAATTATCAGACCATTTTCAATGTCAAAAAGGAGAAAAATGTTTTGGGAAAACTAAATAAATCTGCTATAGGGAGTACATGAGGCCGTTTATTCTTAGCTAACTTTTCAGAGACTGAGGAAGCAGTTCAGTCTCAGTACCCAATCGGAGACAGCTGGCACAAGGCTTTCACTAATTATAAATGCCATCTGGTGAAGAGAAGGCAGACACCTTAACGCAGTATATTTATTCTCGGAAATAATGTGAAGTCTGTGGTTGATTTTCTGTAGTTTATGGGATGAAAAGCTCGAGTTTCCAGGGGGAAAAAATCACTTTCCCATGACAGAGATTCACTAACTTGGGAACCAATCAAAGAAAGGATTAGAAAAAGTTCCTCTAGATGATGACAAGATTCAAACTGAGAACAGTTTTCTTTGGGCAGACTAGCACTATGGGTTCAAATGTCACTTCAACAGGACGACAACACCTTGAAAATATATTGCAGTTAGTCCAACTAGCTTGATAATTTAATATACTGGTGTCCAAAAACTAAGAACGAACTACATTTTTGCCTATATATGAAAAGATTTTCATGACTACATCCAAATGTGGACATAAATTGATTGCCAGCATTTTAATAAATTATATTGCCCCCCCAAAAAATGTGTTATAAATTTCGTACAAATTAAATTGCAATACATTTTTGGAAAAAGTTACAAATTTAAGTTAAGGAATTAATGTACAGTTCTTCAGGGACAAATGCTGGTCTTGAAATTCCCCCTTGCTCTTGTTATCATCCAGGGAGTGAGAGGTGTGATTGAAATCTGATTATCGGAATAATGAATTACAAGTAATCCTCGTATAACGTGGATGTTAGGTTCCATAGAAATGCCGCGTTATATAAATCGTATTATACGAGACTCAGATCACATACAAAAAGTGGGGTTATGTTCCGAAATCGGTTTTTTTTTAAAAAATATTTAAACAACAATGACATATCCAACAAAAATATATTTTTATTTAATTCAGGTAATTTGTGTAAGTTAAGAAAACATATAAACTATGACACAAATACATAGTATAAAGTTATAAAAATTACAAATTTTAATTAAGCTTCATTGCACGTAACGCATAAATGTTTTAGGCAAAATAAAAATAAGTGCATATTTTAATCTTTCATAGCACGAGGATTTGAGGATCGGTTAATAAACATTAATTTTGTCATGTAATCACCTGATGTATTACTACAAAACAGTAGAGTAATTCTGTCTTTAGAACTTTGAAGCCGGGAGCTGATCTCTCATTTTTCGAAATATAGGTGCGTTTTGGCATTTTTTTTCAATAACCCAGATTCATCAGCATTGAACACCTGGTCTGCATTATAAATGTTTATAAACGTTGGGAGATTTTTGTTTAATAAGATTTCCATCCAAAGGAATTTTCTTTTGAGTGCATCTTCTTTCCATATCATTAGAGATTTCTTCATTTTTCTCTTAGAAAACTGTGTACACGAGCAACGAGCTTTGCACTTACCGTTGACCCAGCAATAAACACTTTCTCGGATTTTATGTTCATTGTGTTTGATTGTTTGAATTGTTGATTCATTTAAATTCAAAGTCCTTACAACAACTGGTTTTTCTCCATTATTTAAATATCGCCGAAATGAAGCCTATTGGCTCTTTATATTTAAGTGGTTTTTCTCCATTATTTAAATATCGCCGAAATGAAGCCTATTGGCTCTTTATATTTAAGTGGTTTTTCTCCATTTTTCAACTGATCCATGATTTTAATTTTTTTTTCTTCGAGACGAATTTTCTTTTCATTATTCATTTTCCGCCTCTCAATGCAATTTGTGGCCATTACTATAAAAATAATTTTTTTACATAAAAAAAGCATTACATATTAATTATGTATGTAACTCACCAGAAAATAAAGTGCTCAGCTTGAGATAACACACTTATGATTTTTAATGCGCTTTCTTGGCAACGAAGACAATTTTCAATAATAAACACTTTATACGTATACAATTAACGTACATGCGTGCTAAAGGGTGTTTCCCCTAATATAAATTCGCTATTTATAACAACCTGCGCGATACGGGCAGGCACAAATTTAACGAAGATAAAATTTGATTTTTAAATCGCGCGGTGAAAAATATATGAAAAGATAAAGGGTTACTACAATTTCTAGACTGTGTTTTTGTCAAAACCACGTTGTATAAGGGTAACCACGTTGAACAAGGGTTCCTACAATTTGTAGACCGCGTTTGTATAAGTACCGCGTTATACGAAGGTTACCTGTACTGACCATTTAAAACTATATATTTAGAAATTTATGTACCTTTACTTACAAATGATATTCTATATTTTTCAATTTAGTTACTTGAATACAAATTTACTATTTCTAGATATACACAATATACTATTTCTAGATATACACAATATACTATTTCTAGATATACACAAAGCTTTTGACCCTGTATCACATGAAATTCTAATAAAAAAATTAGAAGTCATAGGAATACAAAGTATTGCCCTAAACTGGTTCAAAAATTACTTAAATGCCAGATCACAAATTGTAAAAATAAGCAACAGCTGTAGCAGCTCCAAAACAATAGACTGCGGTATACCACAAGGATCTGTCTTGGGAACAATTTTATTTAATATTTATATCAATGACTTCTGCAATCTTAAACTAAATAGTAAAATAAATACTTTTGCACATGATACAGTACTAATTTTCTCTACAGACACAGCCGAACAAATGAAAACCATCGTGAATGCTGATTTTTTGAAAGTAACAAATTGGTTCCAGTCAAACAAACTCAGTCTGAATGTCTCAAAAACTAAATACGTAAATTTTAACTTACAAAATGCAACTGTGTAGCTTAGTGGATGTGGCGTTTGCACACCACGGCGTTTAGCCGCACGAAGGAAGAACTTGGTTTCGAGTCTAGTTGGTGACTAGAGGAAATTTTTCTGAGCCTTTTTTCGACCGATTCCCGAGTTAGTCGATCTCTGGCACGGGCAAGCGGGTTTTTCGTCCTGTAAACTGAAGAAAATCGACCGTAGAACCCACATTATTTCAGACATTAAATACGAGTGTTAGGGTTAGGGATCACGAGATGGCGGCACCTGTAGTGCCGTCTCTCTTCACTACGTGCCGCTTAATTAGTGATAGCCTTGGGCCAGCTAACTCTGATTGGGTACCAGTGGAGATCGAACTGCCCACTCAGTCTCCAAATGTTAGATAGGGCTAAAAACCGCCTCGCCTACTCCCTGTATATATGGGAATAAAAAGGCGTTAGCTGATTTTTTTTTTTTTTTTGATTTTTAGTGTAATAACTTACTTGGGAATAAAAATTAATAATCATTTTAAGCTGGAAACCGCATATTACCGATGTCATAAATAAAGGAAGGATTATGTTAAACAGACTTTACTACCTAAACAGATAATTTAAATTCTTAAATTTAAATTTGCTAAAAATATTATATTCTTCCTGGATTCAAAGCGCACTACAAAATGATATATTAAGTTGTGGAGGAATCTATCGCACTATGCTGAAACCTTTAGTCTCGACTCAGCATAAAGTAATTAAAATCTAAACTAAAGACAAATATAAGGATACTGCAATGTTAATAAATACACCATACTAAATATACTATCCCTTAGATATTTATACGTCTATAGGGTATTATTATTCATAAAAACGACAACGAATACGTAAATATCAAACAAGATGCTTTCCTTAGTAGACATAAGGGAAATATAGTTCCAAAAGCAAATAAAGAAGCAATCAGTGGCGGCCCGTACATAAGCACTGCGACACTGCAGCACCCACAAGGTAAAATGAAAAAATTAAATTTTGTTTGTGTTTATAAATAATAACAATGCTTACAACATTATAATAAATGCAGTACAACATGTTAAAGGTTACAGCTTATGTTTTGACATTGATTGAATAGTTAATAATTGGAACTGTTCGATTAACGCTTTAGATTACGAATCAAATGCACTGCGATCTAACGCCGGTATTCGTTTGCTCTTGGCACGTTACGTCATTCCCAACTGTAACTGCTCAAACGGCAGTGTATTTTTAGTATGCTTACGGTCTTATTTCTGTGAGATTTTTAAATATGATGATTCATTTATTAATAAATTCGTTACTGATTACGAAAAAAAAAAAAGTTTTTTTTGTTTTGTTTTGTGTGTGTGTATTCAGCACCCCTACATAAAATTTTCACCGGCCGCCACTGGAAGCAATACACAAACATTATACTTATTTAGTGCCAAAAGTATTCAACACACTACCTTTAACAATAAGAAATGAAACTAACCCAAATAATCAAAACTAGCTGGCCCATGTCTATCACTAATTACAGGCAGCCACCGATGAAGAGGCTGGCGAACAGATTGGGGATTGAACTGCCCACTCAGTCTCCAAAAGCTAGATAGGGTATAAAGGCCTCGCCTACTCCCTATAAGGGAATAAAAGGCGTTAGCTGATTTATTTATTTATTTACTAACCCAAACAAATACAAAACTCTAATCAAATAGTATTTATTTTCCCACAGAAAGGAGTAATCTCTGTTCAAAATAATTGTATAAATTTTACTTTTTAGCATATTTGTATTCAAAGATCCAAGAGCCTATGTAGCTCAGTAGAAGTGGTGTTTGCACTCTACGGCGCATGACTGCACGAAGAAAGGATTTGGTGGTTCAAATCTAGTCGCCGACTAGAAGAAATTTTTCTAAGCCTTTTTTCGGCCGGTTCCCGAGTTAGTCGATTTCCGGCACGGGGTAGCGGATTTTTCTTCCCATAAACTCAAGAAAATCGACAGTTGAACCCACACTATTTTCAGACATTAAAATATTGTGTTAGGGTTAGAGACCACGAGATGGCGGCACTAGCTTGCCGCCTTCTTCACTGCATACCGATGAATCAGTGATAGCCCTGGGCCAGCTATCTCTCTGATTGGCTACCAGTGGAGATTGAACTGCCCACTCAGTCTCCAAAATTTAGATAGGGTAAACGACCCTGCCGGCTCCCTATACAGGAACAACATGATGTATTCAAAGATCATAAAAATTTTAATGCTATTTAACTGCTTTATTTTGTTCCTAATTAATTATTATGCAACTTTCTGTGTTGCATAACAGAGAAAGTTATGCAACAGAGAAAGATATGCTAATATACATATTAGCCAGTGGTGTAGTCGGGCAAGGGCGACGCCCTGGTACTTCTTTTAAAACTTTCAAAATTTTTAAATTTATTATAATAAATTATAAGAATTATAATAATGAGACTTATAATGCATTTCCAGCTTTTGGTGAAAAAATAGCAGCTTGCCGCTCTTGTCATTTTCGTTTCAGAAAACTAGACAATCTCTCTGCCATATAGCCGTCACAATAATAATAATAATAACAATGCCACACTTCGTGCCTGGATTTTTATTTCCAAGGTAGAGCCCTGCACTATTTCGTTTAGGACTGCACCCCTGATATTAGCATGTCTCCTGCGATTTTATTATGTAATTATAAAAAAAGATTAGCTAACGCCTTTTTATTCCCGTATATGGGAGTAGGCGAGGCCATTTAGCCCTATCTAACTTTTGGAGACTGAGTGGGCAGTTCAATCTCCACTGGTACCAATCAGAGATAGATGGCCCAAGGCTATTACTAATTAAGCGGTACACAGTGAAGAGAGACGGCTCAAATGTGCCGCCATCTCGTGGTCCCTATCCCTAACACAATATATTTAATGTCTGAAATAATGTGGGTTCTACGGTCGATTTTCTTGAGTTTACGGGACGAAAAACCCGAGTTTCCGGGAGGAAAAACCCGCTTGCCCGTGCCAGAGATCGACTAATTATGTAATTATATTGTAGTAATATGTAATATGTATATTATATGAATGTACATATATGTATGAGCCTGTGTAGCTCAGTGGATGTGGCGTTTGTACACCACGGTGCTTGGCCGCACGAAGGAAGACTTCATTTCGAGTCTAGTCGGCGACTAGAGGAAATTTTTCTAAGCCTTTTTCGACCTGCTCCCGAGTTACTCGATGTCTGGCACGGGCAAGCGGGTTTTTCCTCCCGGAAACTCGGGTTTTTTGTCCCGTAAACTCAAGAAAATCGACCGTAGAATCCACATTATTTTCAGACATTAAATATATTGTGTTAGGGTTAGGGACCACGTGATTGCGGCACATTTGAGCCGTCTCTCTTCACTGTGTACCGCTTAATTAGTGATAGCCTTGGGCCATCTATCTCTGATTGGTACCAGTGGAGATTGAACTGCCCACTCAGTCTCCAAAAGTTAGATAGGGCTAAATGGCCTCGCCTACTCCCCGTATACGGGAATAAAAAGCCGTTAGCTGATTTTTTTTTTTTTTACATATATGTATATAATGAAAGTGAATTATATAAATTTTTGTAACTTTATGTATATCGTAACCTGGATGAGCTGTTGCTTTTAGGTTACACATATGATTGCTCAACATTTTGTACTATTATAGGAAGTTCTAAATAAATTTTGCTAGCTTAAAAAAAAAAAATTATACCCTATGGTTCTTCTTTATGAACTGGTCAATAACATCGTCATAAAAGTTGGTTGTAACTTAATTTTCCCAAGTGACACGCACACTTGTACAGGCCGTTGAAGTTCACTGGCTCGAGCTACGTTGACTGCGCATGGCCTGTGGTTTAAGCAACAGAGTGAGACGCGTGAAATGGCTATGTGCACGCTTAAAATCACAGTGCTCCTGCGAGGATCTTGAAGCTCCTACAACCGAGCAAGCTAAGGTAGCTTTGACTAGACGACAAGCATCGGCCTTCAATACACAACGCAAAGAAAGCGCAGTTATTGTCGAGCAAGCTTAAGATGTCTTCTGTCTACAAAAATAAAAGCTTAAATGGTATGCTTATAAATGCATGCATTTATTAACAAAATAAACAACACTTCTTTCTCAATTAATGAGCTTGCATAGCAAGCATTAAGAATTCGCCACTGCAGTTCTTACAGAAAACTATGCAGAAAGAAATATTTCAGTAAGGAATATGTCCAACCGAACTGCAATGCAGCTCTCACAACGTCGTACCATTTTTAGCACCAAGTAATTCAGGAGTTCTTGAGAGAAACTGGCTCATTTCTCCTTCAAAGAGAGGATAAAGCCTTCTTTGCTTTCTGGAGGGGAATTTCGAGCAGCAGTACATCTTCCTATTTCATTGCAAATATGTTCTATGTGGTTGAGATCTAATGAGCATGCTGGTCACTCGATTCCATTAACCAAGTTGCCATCAATATGAATAAATTACACCACTCCTCTGCACTTTGTATCCATCATATATTTCAATGTAATTCAATGGTATTACAATTTTAATATGCACTTCGCATTCATGGTAACCTGGATGTATATATACGTCTTGGCCGGATGGGTGGTTAATATCCTTTGTCTCCAGAAGTGTCTCTCTCCACTGTTCGTGTACAATGTGGTGTGGCATTCAAACATTGGAACAATCAACATGATGTTGATGAACTTTATCATTATATCGTTCACCAGTCATAGTACTTTTTTTTTCAGCCCTTTCTTGGTACATCAAGTATGTATAATACCTTCCAACACCATGACTCCAAAACCGCATATCTATCTCTTTCAATAACATTCTCATGATGGTAAGCAGTGACACTTTCACAGCAGATCAAGCGTCATCTAGAATCGGATGAAGGACTAAAATTATTCTCATCTGTAAAGAATACATTTGCCCAATTGTGTTTTGTCCAATTTTAATGGATACAACACCACTGAAAACGTGCTCTACGGTGAGCTGTGGATAAAGGGACTCAGACTACAGGCCTTCGGGCGTATAGGCCTACTTATAGCAAACGACTTGTGACAATGTGTATACCGGAGCTTGAATGGAAAGTTGCAAACGGACCTCGAGTGATGTGTCGATTACGCTTTGCTGTTATAACCCAAACTCTGCCTTCATGCTCACGATAGAGCGCGGATAATCACTTGGCAAATTTCAAACCAATGGAATTTCCAGAACACATTTCATTGGTTTTGAAACGCTACCCTGAACCTGGATACAACACTATGTGAGATTCCAAACTCTGGCAATATCAATAATTCTGAGGCCTTCCTCAAACTTTCCAGTAATTCTTCATGGCCCTCAATCATCTAGATCAGGGATTCTCAACCTATGATACGCGTACCACTGGTGGTACGTGAGCCACTGCCTTACTGGTACATCTAATATCTTGAATTAAATATAGTGGTACGCCACTGGAAAAGGTTGAGAACCCCTGATCTAGATGATAGCTATATTCACTTTTTACTCGAAATCGTTAGTCACACAACGTTTTGTTTACAACCCCCACCACTCCTAAATCTAGCTTCATATATTTTCTGGAGTATAGTGCCTCCAATATCTTTACATTTCTTTACATTAAACTGAAGCCCATCCATTTTTATCCATTTTGACAGACTATTTAAATCATTCTCCAAGCTCTCCAGATCGTTTTAATTAACAATTATATTTCCTTTCAGGGTATTTCCTATATCATATATGAACAAATTAAACAGCAATGGTCCAAGCACTGAACCTTACAATACACCAATAGTCACTTGTTTTCGTTTTGATTCTAAACCTCCATAAACCACTTTTGGTACCTGTCCAGCAGCCATCCTCTTATCCACTTAACCAGTATCATATCCATCCCCATTTATTCTAATTTGCGTAACAGAGTACCATGTGGTATTTGGTCACATGACTTTGCAAAAACCAGCATAATCATCGTGTAGCCATTTCCTTTATCGAACTCAGCTCTTACTCTGTTATAAAAATGAGATTATTATTATAAGGCATTACCGAACCATCACAAAGCCATATTGACTCTCATATACAAGTGTTGTCTGAAAGATTCTCGGCCTCGACCATAGATGGCAACACTATCAGCAATATTTTTTTTTCTACGTTGGTACATCTGTCATAAGCATCCTAAAATTGAAAGTCATTCTATCAGGTAGTTGTTTTATACAGCTGTTTGAACGCAAAGTGTTTTATCTGTATCCTTGAAATGGATAAAATTGAGTATCGTGCGGTTATAAAATTCTTTGTAAAAGAAGGTTTAGCCAAAAGAAATTGATTCGAAGTTCGTAAAAGTTTAAGGGCACTCTTCTCCTTAGTTTTTGACAATTACGAAATTGGCTGCCGAGAATAAACGCGGCCGAAGAAGCCTTGAAGATGACAGACGTGAAGAACGTCCAAAAAGTGTAACAACACCAGAAATCATTGATCAAGTGCACGATATGGTATTGAATGACAGGCAAATCAAAGTGAGTGAAATTGCTGAGACTATAGGCATTTCAAAAGAACGTGTAGGATATGTTTGCATGAAGAATTGCAAATGAAAAAGCTTTGAGCAAGATGAGTGCCGCGCTTGCTCACGGCAGTTCAAAAACGCACTCGCATGAATATCTCTGAATAGTGCTTGGAGCGTTTTAACAAGAATAAAACTGTGCGTCGATTTATTACTATGGATGAGACGTGGATTCACTATTACACACCAGAATCCAAACAGCCGTCAAAACAGTGGACAAAAGCCGGTTGTTCAGCGCCAAAGAAGGCAAAGTCGGTTCCATCAGCAGGAAAGTTCATGGCATGGGTGTTTTGGGATGCTAAAGGCATTTCGATCGGAATATTGTTCCGATCTTTTAACCAGACTAGACGAACAAATTTGTGAGAAAAGACTCGATTTGCAGAAGAAAAAAATCATCTTTCATCAGGACAATGCACTTGCCGACAAAGGTGTTTTGGCAATGGGAAAATTAATGGATCTGCACTATTAATTGTTGGAACATCCACCCTATTCCCCAGATTTGGCTCCTTCTGTCTCTTCCCAAAACTAAAAACTTCCTCGGTGGTCAGCGTTTTTTTTTCGAATCAAGAGGTGATTGCAGCTGTAGAGGGATATTTTGCAGATCTTACTGAGAACCACTACAAAGACGATATAATGGCGCTGGACATCGCTGGAATAAATATATTAGTCTCAAAGGAGATTATGTTGAAAAATAAAAATAATTTTGAAATTATAAATTCGTTTTTTCATTGTTAAGCCGAGAATCATTCAGACCACTCTCGTAGTATCATATTTTTATCTACCCATTCTTGAATCCTCTTTTTTTTCTAGTACTTTTACCACCAAGTCTGAAACACTGATTGGTCTATAATTTGCTTCTGAAGTCTTAGATCCTCCCTTATGCAAGGGAACTATTTTGCCTTCTTTCTACTACCGTGGAACTCTACCAGATCTAAGACTTAAAGAGACTAATCAGCGGCATTGCCAGTTTCTTTGCATATTGCCGCATGATGTAAGCTGATAACCCCATTTAATCGCATAGCTGTACTTACATGGAGATTCTGCAATATCGTAAGGAGCTCCATTTCATCTACCTCTGTACTTCTTACATGAGCCTCTGTCACATAATCTCATAGCATTAACCTCACTAGGGTGATATACCTTTGCAAAGTGACTACTCAGTAACTCAACTGTTTTATCTGTTTTTGTTACCTCTTGACCATAAGCACTCATTAAGGTTAATCTTCTATAGTGATTCTTCCTCTTCCTTGCCCCATAATGAACGAACTATTTGGGATTTCTTTGTCCTGCTTGAATAGATTCCTCTCCTAATCGATTTGCTTTCCTGGCCATGCTGGTCACCTTTCTTGCCTGAGCTTTGTACTGTTCATGTGTTTGCTGGTCACCCTTTTCTTTATACACCCTCAACAGCATTTTCTTCTTTTCTAGCTCATGCTTAATGATATTACTCATCCATCTAACTCCTACCTGATTAATCCTCCTTACTCCAGGTATACAATTTAATACTGCTTCCTCTAGATAACCCTTAAATCTATCCCATTCACTACTAACATCCTTATCCTGCAGTGTTTTATGCCATGGTACAAATTTAAGCTTCTTCCTAATCACCCGCGTTGCAGTTTCACAAATATCACTGCTCGATAGAATATTTTCCATGTTTTGCAATTTCTCAAGTGTTGACTGCATGGTTACTTTCACCAACTGGAGGCAATGTTGTCAACTTGGTTATGGAGAACGCTTCTGATCCTATGACTAGAAGCGCTCTCAATACGTTGCAGAATACTTTTCTATCCTTAGTTCTCTACATCACATGCTGCCTTAAATAGTTATCTCGCAGCCAGTGTATAAATGCTATTTCCTTTCTGCTATGTGATCTTTCTTCCTTCCAGTCTATATCTCCATAGTTGAAGTCTCCCATAATAATCACTCGACCTTTACTGTATTAATTTAGCGATGCATGTCTTTCAGGTCATCTGTGGAGTTCCCTGGCCTACAGCAACAACCAACTGTATATTTTTTTCTTACTGGCCTTAATCTCACATCAGATTGTTTCAAATGAACAGCCGCCCTCCTCCTGCCTCCCATTGTTTTTTGTCTGCAATTCATCTGCTACCATCAGCAGTTGCACAAAACAATGCCAAAAATTTCTCCCTCTTGTTTCTTATACTTCTGGCATTAGTATGTAGAAACTGCAGCATCCCTTTAGCACCCCCACTTACATTTGCTTCTAAATTGACTTTCCTATTCAATATTTTTGCTTGAGAGACTAGATTCCACACTCCTTGTCTCATGGATTCCTTCACATAAACTCACTTGCTTTCACTCAATATGCTTCTGGTTTGCCGAATTTGCACTTCAGCATGCTCGGTGAATAAAGCTCTCTCCAGACACCCTCATCCACCAAAAGCATTTAGATGCAATACATCAGCATTGCATAAATTTACTTTCCATTAAAAACACAGATCACAGATCAAAAAATCCTACTTCATTCCTTCTGCACAATCTACGTATAGACTCATTGGCTACCAACGCCTTTCTCCTCCTCTTCCTCAGTTCGCATCTATCATACCGTGGTAGGAGACGTACAATCTTCATCCTTTCGTTCTTCAAGTTTGCCTCTTCTAACAACTAATTTGCATTCTCCCTCATAGATTACTTCTCGCCTCTCAAATCATTTCCTTCAATTTACTTTTTTGCATCCGAATGGCGGCTAATATCGTTAATTTTTGCACCAGAGAAACAGGATTTTGTAACGCTTTCGTGAAGTACTCCCCTGATTATTGAGTCCCCGTATATAATTTCCTCATTAACTTGTTTTTCTTTTGTTTTCTGGCGGTCTTTAATATTTCTTCGTTTTTGTCCTATGAAGGATAACATTTAGGCGCACTTTTTCTTTACTAATGTCTATTTCGTTGTCCTCTATATCCAAGGCTGCACGTTCGACATTAATAACATAATTTTCCATCTTACCGTTATTACCGGTATTTGCTGCATTCTCATCACCTAACAGACACTCATTTTTGAAAGACTTTACACATATTCTCTCCGCTTTCAATTTCCTTCCACATATTCTTTACTTTTCTCGAAGAATACATTTCTCACACACACACTACACTAAATAAAATCCCGTAAATGCAAATCGCCGAACAACGTGGTCTTTGCTACCATTGTTCGTCTCATTGGTGCTATACCGACATATTCCAATAAAAATGTTATAAAGACACTAAATACCCTAAAAACACTGCCGTGTTTTTAGGGTATTTAATCTAGGGTAATATTTAATTTAGGGTAATCGTTTCCGACCGTAGGTGACTTTGCAAGCATTGCCCACAAAGTATTCCTGGTGAGAATTTTTACAGGGTAGTTCACGATTGCTTTCCCAAATCCCTAATTTTATCCGGGCTTGGGACCGGCATATGGCTGGGACGTATTCTTGATTGTATTCCATGTGTGTGTTCACGTGACTGGTTTGCCTGTTCTGGGGGACGAAAAAACCGAGTTTCCTGGTGAAACCTCCTACTTCCGTATGAGACCGGCTAACTCATCTTTAGTCGAAAGAGACCAGATAAAGTTTCTCACGTCACTGACTGGAATCGAACCCTGGTCTTTCCAACCAAAGTGTTACGTCTATACTGACCGAGCTATGGAGGCTCAAAATCTACACTAATACACTAATTTTCTAATGAAAAAAATAGCACAATAAAACAGATAAAAATAATCAATGTTACACAAGCGCTAAATCAAACGATCACTTACAATATAACTTCAAACCCAAGTTGACACTAGATAGTCTAGAAGAAAAAAAGATGTACTACTGATCTCATCCTATGTGAATCGAGATTTCAAAGCTGCTTGATGGCCACCCATAATTATTCAATTAAGAGATTTCAA
Organism: Typopeltis vanoorti; assembly: GCF_054136105.1. Lineage (NCBI taxonomy): Eukaryota > Metazoa > Arthropoda > Arachnida > Uropygi > Thelyphonidae > Typopeltis > Typopeltis vanoorti. Next base: position 10,707,721 of record NC_143552.1, read on the forward strand.
AAGTAAAAAAAAAAAAAACTTACAAAAACCTATGTTACACAGAGAAGAGTAACTATGACATTGAAAGCCACAACTGCAACGAAAAAAGTCAAACGAAGGTTCCCAAAAGGTTCTTGATGTAGAAACACAACAAGGTGTGATGATAATAATTCAGGGTGTGAAGATAGTTACTTTCAATAGAACCAAGTCTAAAGTGCTCAGCACTTTAGTTTCACGTAAACAATTAAAATAATGCTCTGCCTAAGCGGGCAAGTTCTAAAGGTAGCCTGCGAATTAAAATATCTGTCAGGAGTAACAAGACAACACATTTAATTTGAACGAGTACATCTCATATATCGCCGGAAAACGCTTAGAAACAGTAAACCTTTTAGATAAGTTTGCAAGGATAAACTGAATATTAGACCAACGAGTAGTGAAGGCAGGCTATACCACAGTTATACTGCCATTGATATCATATGCTGCATCAATTTGAAAAGACGCTGTAAAATCAAGAAAATCACAATAAACGCTAAACAGAATTCAAAGCCTTGTTTGCTTGGGCTTTATAGCCATATGAATAATTAAATGACACAGAACAATATCTTTCGATGCAGCTTGCGTTATTGCTAGTCAAACACGACTGCCTGAAAATACAGTAATTCTGTCTTAAATAAGAAGCCACTTCCGGAAGATATGACAGAAATTGCAATATTGATCTGAACCGCTACGTACTTCAACTTCACTATAGTAAGTGGCCTCAGTCTGCAACGAAGACATAGATTAAGGAGATGGAAGGACCTGAAAGTGATGACTATCATATGTATATTGACTGGAGTAAAACAGAAGAAAACGTCGGTTGTTCTTTCATAGTATATTTTAGTACATTATACAAGAACTCTGATTTATACTGCATCCCCTACGATCAAACAACTAAAGCAAACTTGATATACTTTATGCACATACATATCTCCGGAATTATAACTCAACATATATTATCAAAAGACTGCAACAATTTACAGTGAGAGTAGACGCGTGATAGACTGCATGAAAACAGAACAATCACCTAGCGTTAACAGAGTAGACAAAATATCTGGTAAGGAATCTCACTCTAGATGGATGGGAAATTAAGTTCTGCTGGATGGAGGCACACACACGGGTTGGCAGGAGACAAGAAAGCAGTTCAGCTGGCTAAAGAATCTGCTATAAACGACGGTTGGAAATAGGTTACCAAAAGTACTAAAAATCCGGTAAAAACACTTGCAGAATTTCAACCTTGATGCAAACAGGTCAACAACAGAAGAATTTTGTTGATGAAGATAGCAAATATAAATGTAAATATGCACGTAAATGTAGGAATACGTGCATAAAGATGTAAAAATATGAATAGTGATATAAAAATTAAAAGATAATATAAGATAAATGATAATCGGATATTTAGAAGCGACACGCAATATTTTGATGCAATGGAGCATGTAGAATATAAATTACTCCTCCTAGTAGGGTTAAACACACACACACACACACACACACACACACACACACACACACACACACACACACACACACACACACACACACACACACACACACACACACACACACACACACACACACACACACACACATGTTTAAACACGCTACTAACGGGACGTGGAAAATTAAGACATTATTATCTATAATAGACGCCATATTCTGGAATCGCCATCTTACATCTGTTGTGGCATTAAGTGATGATTCCATGCGAGTTATTCGTTTCCTGTTTTGTACAGAGGCCCACTTATTCCAAGATGTCAGCTCTTTTAGAAGCGTTTCACGTTTTAGTTATGCTTCAGACAGTTCAATAAAGAGGATCACGATAAATTTGTTCTCATCTAAGGCAGCATTCATTAAATTTGATTTGAAGAAATCTGCCAGATTTAATCAAATTAAATTATTAAATCTAAGTGATTAAATCTACGAGAGAGTTTTTGTTTCTTTACTCTTCTGGAAACGATACTGAATTTTAGGAATAATATCAATTATTTCCCTGTATATGTATCAAGTTTGTTAAGAACAATCCTCTCTATAATATTCTTGATAACTAGTATTGTAGCTATGGGTCTGTAGCTACTGATTGAATTTATTCCTCCTGTTTGTATATGGGTATGATTAATGAGATCTTTAATGTGTTAGGTATATGTTCAATTTCATAAATTTTATTTCTTAATTATATTATGATAGGACTTTGGCTCACTGCAATTTGGTTAATTCGATTTCTGGACCTTTGCTTGGAGTGATTTGTTTAACTGCGGAAATCGGACTGCTGCTTCTCCTATAGTGGGAAAGTGCAATGATTGATTTGTTTTTTGAATGGAGGGATCTTTCTCTAGGATCGAGTTTATTTGCAACTGAATGAAGTTATTTGCAAATTATTGGAAAGGTTTGGTCTCTTTCTTGAAGCTTTTATTTATTTTTAATGGTTTCAAAGTCAGCAGTTTTATGAGTACATTTCATCATGTCATTAATCAGATGACAGGTTTGTTTCTTTCGTTAGTCTAGCGTCTTGGAGGTTGTTGCTAAACTACATAAGTGAAATCCCCAAGTCGAAGGTAACTTGAATTAAGTAAGATTTGTCTGATTAGGCATAAACTTACATTCATAGTTTAAGTATCTATTTGTTTTCTGCATAATATCTATCTGTGAGCTGCTTTTCATATGTTTAACTTGCTTGGTGTAATGGATAAATGTACAAATCAGTTTTGTTGTAACAGTTGGGGAAAGTCGTATTGAAACAGAGGATATATCAACTTTGTTGAGTTTCCGTAGCTTATTCGGTTTCGACGAAGTCCTTTGGTTGGAAAGACATGCGTTCGAATCCCATTTAGGACGCAAAGAACTTTTATCAGGGCTTTTCAGTGGAAGGTGAATTAGCTGGTGGAAATGGAAAGTGTTTTCATCCTGGAAATCGGTCAGGTGAACAATAACACACTGGAATATACGTATATATTGAGGCATAAGACTAACCACCTTATCCTAATATTATGGTTACGAAAGCCAATCTGGGCAAGTCATAGGTTTTAAGCACTGAAATTGTTATTATCATTATCATTATTATTCTTATTATCTACTCTGTTACTGGAAATGTACAGTTATATACTTCTTTATAAGAACCAGGTGATCTGTGGTGTCTATAGCAAAACCGATTTGCTCTGGCACATGCGTACTTGGCTATTTTCGGCCATCTTTATTTAGTCAATGATTTTGCTTAAGGTTAATGCGAGCGCCTTAGCTGAATTTCATGGAGCAACAATCAGCTCTTTTGCTCCAAAAACAGTTAAACGGTGAGTGTTTTCATTTGCGACAGCAACTTATACGTTGCTTATTACATACCAACCAGGTTACATCATACTAATAACTGAACTTCCCAAAATGCATATATAGTACATTGTAACGTACACATGGAGGGAGAACGGTTGTTAATTTGAATTCGTTATAAATCTGTTTCGAACATTATTATTCAAGAGTCATTCACGTATCGAACTATCATTCTCTAGCTTTCAACGTACTTAGAAACTAGTGAGCAGTATTACCGGGGGGGGGGGGAATTGTGAGAAATCGCAAAGTAAAAGTTTAATTTAAAATAACATTTATGGTATACAGACTGTTTCATATGCATGTTCTGGCCGGAAAATCATTTTGCTAAATCAAAGCATTTCGTTCGGACATTTGTAAGGAACTCTAGTTGAATTGTATTTACAGTCATTGGTAAACATTTAAAAATCTTCCTGACCAAAAAACAAATAAAACAGTTACACATTAGAATCTTCATTCAAAGTTCAACAGCGATATTTTTGTTTTCTAATAGACATCTCTGTCTGAAATGTCAAACTTGACTTTTGGAGTGGGTGTAAATCAAAATTAAGTGTTATCCGACAAGTATAATGTTTTGTGTAAATTTCAGTTTATTTTGGGAAGAGCCTTCTGACTCCATAGAAGTAATGAAATAAAATTATTTATAAGAGCAATCAGGAGAAAAGAGACAGCTCAATTGAAGCGAAAAATTAAAAAAAAAAAAGCATTAAAGGAAACATGAAACACATTGACTAATTAATAAATTAATCTAATTTAAAAGAAAAATCCAATTCCATTTTCACAGTTTTTATATTATATGTATTTTGAAATAAATATGGCGTAGACACTTATACAATGCAACAGCTCTTTCATTATCGAATTACTGCAATTCCCTAATTACATGCATGAATGACCAGTGTTTCCAATCTCTGTAACAAACAGGCTCCGTGTTCAAATCCCACTATGATATGGATATCTGTTAAAATTTTTAGGGGCAGTGGGAACTCCCTCTCCATCACTCACACCCAGCTGGTGGCGTGTGCAATATACACAGGTGCTGTAGAAGAAGAAAAGGTGCCTAAAAGATGTCAAAAAATATGAGATAAGAGTTTAAACAAACAACAAATGGTACAGAATGGTACATATAATTATGAATTACGTCGTCTTCCGTTCGGACCCCTTCAGATCTTCCCGGAAATGAACAAATAAATTCTGAAATTGTATCCTGGACCTGATTATATCACTGTAATTTTTGATTAAAATTTATGAAAATATACCTAAAATGGTTCTTTATTTTTTGATGTATCATAAATCAACTTATGATTAATTGTTGAGTTTTGTGCAAAAATAAATTGTATAAGCAGGACTAATCCATAGGTAACATTATACTGGAAAGCCGTTTTCATTTCCTGTTCGTTTTATTCACACTTGATTCAAAAAAAACTTTTTTGGAAAGGCGCCGAACATTAATCGCACACACAAGCAAAATACTAGGCACCAGCACTGCTACTACCATCCTGCTTATTGGAGGACTGAAGTAGCTTCAGAAAGTTCCATCTTTGTCCCAAGAGCAGAGTTCAACTTATCTAATTCCTTGCTCACCTAATACTATATAGGATATTATTATTATTCCTGACATCTCCAAGGAGTCCGAAGACTCATCGTGGGAGGACACCTATTGTACAGCTCTCTGTCTCCACCACTACATCGAACCTCTGCTACCAGTTATCAACATCAGCGTCATCTACTACCCACCACCACAGTATTAGCATGCCGAGATTGTTACACTTCAAAAGTTATGGGACACTTCTCCAGTTATAAGAAATGCATGTGACTTGTGGCATACATATCTTATGGCCTGTAAAGGAAATAGTAGCATTACACTCAAGTCATTTATGTGGGACCATGAGAATTGTTAACAGTATTTCAAAGGTAAATGACAGCATATCATTTGTGGAAAATGTCCCATGATATTTTCTTATCTTGAGTCCACTGTCACTTGTGGACCTCTGAACTTGAGACAAGTATCTCTATAGTGTAGTTGAAAGAATGATGGATCGTTGTGTTTGATTCTTGTTGTGACAAGAGGAATCTATGTGCTTTTTCAGTTGAAAGTGAGTTAGCTTATCTGATATGGAGGTAGCTGGGGTTTTCATTTTGCATACAGAAAATTGGCTAGAAAACACATGCAATTTGCAGACAAAATGATGTTAGTGGGTGCTGTGCAGTTGGAGGATTAAGTAGTGTTGACGGAGGATTGTGTGTGGGGATAGTTCTCACAGTGATTCCTAGAAGGTGTCATATAATAAAGCTAGGGAGTCCTGAAGTAATGCTCTGAGAGGGCTGGTTACCTCATCTTTCTGTGTGTCAGGCCTTGTTGCTATTTAATATCTCCAAATCTGCATTTGGAGATATTAATAGCCATATTTCAGTCATGATTATACTCAACCTCTGTTTTGATTATACTCACAAGGTAGTGATGTAAATAAGTAGTTTGAAGACAACAGCATTAGAACTTGGTCCTGAATTGAATCTAATAGAACATTTGTAGGAACTGGAACATAATTAGGGCACAACTGAGGAAGCTGTTAGTGGACCTTACTAATGCTTTAAAGGAGTGGAACACAATACAACCAACTTTCTACCAGAAGTTTTCCACTTTGCATTGAACAATTGTTATTATAGTTAAGTGAGATACAAGTTCCTCAAGCAACCAACAGTTGCAGAGGTCCAACCAGATTTAATGGCTTCCTTGCAGGCATGTCTGTCCTGTCAATCCACTCTATTTTATGTCACTAAGCCAGGTCTATTAAGGTTTTGTTTGATATTGTCAATCTATCTCATTTGTGGCCTACCTCTTAACACTGGATCACTTAATATAATAGTTTTGACCAAACAAATGTGTTGATTCTAACTGCATGACCAAACTATTATAACCTTCCCTCTATCTTAGAACTAGGATAGTTTTAAGAGGTAGATGACCACTGCTACAATGTATGCCATTATTATTCACAATGTTAAACCATCTCATTCTCAAGATACTTCCTAAACACTATTTATCAAAAGCATCAAGTAGATCTCGATCGAAAAGCCCTTCAAAGGATTTATTTAATGAAGTCAAAAGAGAGAGAGAGAGAGGTCCGTGTCCTTGATTCCACAATGCGTAACAGAGAGAATTACTTTTTTTTTTACGTTTTGTATTTACTGTTATGCTGCTATCTATCTTTCCATAAGTTTTTGTGCACTCCACTAGCCATTCCTAATCTTCTATTTCATTCCTTACCTCCCCACTATCAGTTAGATGGCCACCATGATAATTGAAGAAAGAGCCTTGCTCAGTCGCATCCTTTTGTGAATAAGGATAAATTATTAGCATAATCCAGGTCCGATTATGTCCAGAGGATTTTTCACAAGGCCAGATGCTGTCTTCCATTCTGTAAGAATGAAACATCTGTACTCTTTTATTTCAGTGATAGATGCATAAAAGAAAGAGTGACAAGAAACTAGTTTGTTTGATTACCAACTATGTGTGCTTTATAGGCATAGAAGAAATTGGAGAAATTATGAGCATTTGTTCAGCATTTGACCACCACTAATGAAAACACTGGTATCTCGCTAATCCCTAATAAAAATCGTGCTCGTTTGGATTAGTGAAAAGTTCAGATTAGCAAAATTTCCTCCAAGAGACAACAATAACTAGCGTTTAAGACAAAAATAATCAGATTCTAATGGTACATCAATTTAATTCTGTACATAAATGAAGTAACTGATAGAAAAGAAGCTACTGTAATAATGTAAACTTAAAATATAATACAGTACACAAGTTTATTTTAGTAAAAAATTTAGTTTGTATGTACCTGTGTTGTTGAGGATTCTGATTTAATAAAATTGCATAGTTCAGTACATAACTTAATTTGTGTAAAAAATATCACTTTCTACACAACACAAAAAAAAGGTTCACAAAATAACATCAAAAAAGTTTTTTATTTCTTTGTAAAAAAGTGACTGATTTTCTTTTGCTTCTTGGAAGCTAAACTTTTTTTGAATGCTTCTTCTCGGAGCTGCATTAGCAGTAAAATTTTGTGGAATGGCATATCATTCTGCTTAGCCCATTCTATATGCATATTTAATATTTAAACTGTCAACTGCCTCTTCATGTTTTACTTTTTTTTCTTCGAGTTTTTTTATCATCGTCATCGTCTTCTAATTCATTCTGTTGCATCATATTTGTAATTTCAGCATCTGATTTGATTTCAAATTCACTTTTGGCTCTACCTGCAATCCATTCCGTAACATCTGTTAGTGAAATTTCAACATCCGGATTTATATTTTTAACCAAATTATGCATGTTTTAAATTTCCTCTTTTTTATGTATCACCATAGTTATCTTGGTAAATTCTAGAAGGCCACAGTTTTTTCCATGACGCTCGAATTGCTTCAGGTTCAACGGCTTCCCAAGTAGCAACAACTGAGAATGCTACACCTTCGAATTTATATTTTTTATTGATGTGGTAACATCATATTTTTAGGAAATTACATTTAAAAGCAAGTCTTTATGACATTTTAATTTAATGGATTGTATTATGTTCTGATCCATTGGTTGCAACAAAGGAGTACAGTTTGGAGGCAAAAACATAGCCGTAAAATTTCCGTCCTCACTAATCAATTCATCTGCTGGAGGATGTCCAAGACAGTTATCCAATAATAAAAGTGCTTTCTGTTCTAAATTCTGGGATTTTAAATAAGTTTTAACAGATGGTACAAAATCGTTTTGAAACAGTTTGAAAAAAGTTCGACATTCATCCATCCTTTACATTGACTTCGGTACAAAAAGGTGAAGGCAGCAGTTCTTAAATGGTCTTGGGTTTTTTGATTTTCCAATCATAAGTAACTTTAATTTATGTTTTCCTGAGGCGTTTGCACAAGGCATTATCGTGACACGCTCTTTGAACATTTTTTGACTGGGCGCTGAGGCTTCATTTCTGTGAACTAGAGTTTTCTCTGGTAACGACCTTGAACAAAGACCACTTTTGTCCACATTGGTTAAATTTAATTGAAGAGTTTTTTCTAAAATATGGGAAAATATGAAAATATTGGGACAGTATGAAAAAAAAAACGGTTCTACTGTAGTAATAATAATAAAATAAATAATAATAGCTAAAATAATAATTATTAAATAAAAATAATAGTACACAAAATAATACGTAATAAATAAAACTTTTTTTTTTCTTTCAAACTGCAGTTCGGATTACTGGAGGGTTCGGACTAAAGAAGTTCAGATTAGTGAGATACCAATGTATTGTGGAAATACCATAAGGCAAAAACAGTATTTATGAAAAAGTGGAGTGTTAAGAAAAAGGTTATCTATTGTATTAACAGGATTGTTCTTTTACTGGCGAACAAGCATTTTGGGAATGTTTTGTTTTTCTCCACCTCCCAAATGTGAAAATGGTATCCTGAAGTTGGGCATATTTGGACTTTGAATAGTCCATACAGGTCTTGAACAGAGACAGAGTTTTATGAGGTTGAGGAGACTTTTGAGAAGTGAAGTGATATCTTTCTTGTGAGAAATAAGGACTGTGTTTTGGGAGTATTGAAATTGGCATCTCTTTGTCATTCTCCCACTGGAGAACAGCAAAGAAATTAGTGTTTAAGGCATTTGTTGGAAGTTCTTAAAACATGGAACATTTGAGCGCTACAAGGTTTGTCGAATGAAGAAGACAGCGGAATGCCGTAATCAGTAAATCATGGATAGGATTTGTGGTCAGCAAGAGAAGGTCATTTACATATGTTCCAGTGAAAGTACAGAGCCTTGGGATACTTCTGTATTGGTGAAAAAATCTGAAGAGGATAAGCCATCCACAACATGCTGTGAATGACTGGAGAGGAAACCGGCAAATCAGCTACATAGGATGGAAGGTAGATCATAAGATAATAGTTTGGTTTGTAGGACTTTATGCAATACAGATGTATTGGATGTGTCAGGAGCAACTATTGTGAGTTTTTCCAAATCCTTTCCATGTCTTGTTCAAAGCTATGGATCAAGATGGCCGGGTACATGATGGAGTATATTCCATTACTACTGGAGCCTTTTCTGCAAGTAAATTTTTATATAGATAGCAATTAAGGTGCTTACTTCATTTACAACCAGAATTTGTTCTTGTGTAAATGTAAATGGGAGGGGAGATTTATATAATTCAGAATTCAATAGTCATTTAGCATTATTGCCAATAATATTCCTTGTGATTAATAGTTTTTTTTTTTTTTTTTTTCTTTCTTCAAAAGGTGTCTATAAGAGTCTGGTTGGTTAATAACTCCCTTCTCCATGAACCCTCACCATCAGACTCTCCCGTCATGCATATTGGAGTTTTTTTAATGTCTTTAGGTGGTAAAATCTAATTGGTCAGAGGCTTTGGAGAGTAGAATTTCTTTGTTATTATTATTACTTGACACCTCCAGGAAGTCCAAAAACTCATCAAGGGAAGGCACCTACTCTAAAACTCTGTCTCCACCAACTACAATGAATCGCAACTACACCAGCACCATCTACTGCCCACCACCACCACCACTAGTATTTTTACAGACGATCACAAACATCCATGCCCATGCAGGATTCGAACCCTCAGCCTTTTGGCTGGAAAGCGTATACGCTAACCACTTGGCCAACCAGGCTGGCAAAAATTATTATTACCTGACACCTCCAGGGAGTCCAAAGACTCATCAATGGAGGGCACCTACTCCACAACTCTGTCTCCACTACTCAATCCACCAACCTCAACTACACCAACTCCATCTACCATGCACCACCACCATCACTAGTATTTTCACAGACAATCACAAACATCCATGCCCACGGCGGGATTCGAACCCGCAGCCTTTTGGCTGGTGAGCGGATACGCTAACCACTCGGCCAACCAGGCCGACAATCTGAGGCTTAACCCACTCACAGTACTATAGGTTTGGCATCTTTTGTTTGGGACTAAATTTTTCTTTGTTTGGCCAGTGAAAACTAATTTAGCAAATCATACATTTAATAGTCTCATTACAGATAGCTTATGATTATGTAGACTTGGTTGCATACAAAGTATGTTATACTTGACAAGAAATTATATTCTTGTTTTAATCCTTTATTATTCTTAACTTCACAGAATCACAAGAGACTTGTCACATTTGATCCATTAGACAATGCAAATCCATGCACAAAACTTACTTCTTCTTACCCTCTTACTTACCACTTCCTTTTGCAACTTTCAGGGATGGTCCCTTGTCCCTTTATTCTTGTTCTACTATATGAAAGATCTCCCTGGTAAATACCTTTCAACAGCTTAAATATCTCAGCAATATCTCCCTTTATCTTCTATTCACCAAACTCTAGTTTGCATGATTACAGGCCTGATATATCATTTTTGTTATCTGCCATTACACCCTCTCTAAGGTTACTTCATCCTCTTCAAATCTTCGTGATCAGATCTGAGCACAGTAATCCTGATATGGTCTGATCAGAGGTTTATACAATGGAACCACATCCTTTATCTCTGCTGGCCAATATCATCTTCATTATTGCAGAATTTCTTTGGGTTGTCTTCACAGCCTTTACAATATGTTCTCTAACTTCAAATTTCTGTCCACAATCACTCCAAGATCCCTTTCTTCCTCCACTTCTTCCAGTCATTCACCAAGTGAGTATTAAGTTTCAACCATTGCATCCCATCTACAGATCCCAAATTTTCAAACCTTACATTTTCCATAATTTTGCCCACCCTTCCAGCCTATTCAAATTCTCTTGAAGAGCCAAAACATCAGCACTATTACTAATAATCCTCCTAAGCTTCACATCTGCTAACAACTGAAATCCATCTCTCTCTGTAGGCCAGTGACAATATCATTGACATAAAGATTTGAACAATAATGCTTCCAGTACTGAACTCTATGATGCTCTACTTGTAACTTCTGTACTCCCTGATATTGCTTCCTCATATACTCTGAAATCTGTCTGAAAGCCAGTTACCAATTCAATCCACTAAATTAATACCAACTTGTCATCTGGCACATTGTCATATCTATGTCATACCTAGTGTTAGAAAAGAGCTCTGGAAAAGATAAATGCTATTTTTGTATAATAATTGCCGATATTGCTTGAATTTTAGTATAGAATTGTTTATTTTTGATAACTTAATGTATCTGCATGATTTTTGGCATTAGGGAATTGGTACTGACTTTATTAATTGAAATTTTGAATCTTGCCTTCTTTGAACAGAACACAATTGCAGTACTCATGAGGTCAACCACTCAGGCATTGACCGCTGTGACTAGGTGAATGCTGTGAAAATCAAGTGCCTTTAACGAACTACACTTTTCAAAAATTATTTAATGTTGTGAGCATAATATGTATGCATGCCAAAATGAAAGAGAGTGTTTGTGGAGAGACTGAACAAGAGATGAGAGAAAGAATGGATTTGTAAGAACTACGAGGTAACGAATGAGAAACATACTGAAGAAATGGAAATGGAATGAAAGCTACTGAGACCAAGGGAGTGAAAGAATGCAAGAATGTAGAAGCGAAAATAAATTATAAGGGAGCAAAAGGAAGTATAAATGAGGAAATGGAAATGAGGTGCGGCAGAACGAGAGGCAGCAAAACTACGGAAGCGACAGAGAGTGAAATAATCGGAATGCAAGAATTGATGAAACAATTATTCAAAATGAAATGAGGAATATGTGGAGTGATATTAGACATTTAGTGGAAACAAATGAAAGTATGTAAAAGAATAGAATGAAAGAAAAAAGGTAAAAGAGTTAGTGAGCGATTTGAGAATAGCAGTGTATTGAGATTCCATTGTTAGAGGATTGGTTAATGAGAAAGTCCATAAGGTCTGCTATCCAGAAGGGTGGATAAACTGGTGGTTGTGGGGACAAATGATTTTAGTAGACATTAAGGAGACTGTAAGGGTGAATATCATGAGGTAATTGAGGAGAGTGAAAGATAGCAGTGTAGTGGGAAAGGTTGTCAATGTGTTGCTGAGGTATTACACTGAGAGTTGAGACAGAGCCAGAATCATGATTGGTATGCTTGTGGAGCTGTATGAGGTGAAGGGAATACAGTTTGTGGATGTATTGCATGTATTTAAGGGAAGAATAGAATTATGCAGATGTGATGGATTGTATTTGAATGGCTTTGGTGTTAGTGCACTGGAGAAACTATTGCTAGATAGAAGTGCAGTGTGTGTGATGCAAGCAAGAGATCAGAAGTAAGAGATGAAGTGAAAGATCGGGAGAGTGGTATTGAAGAGACAAAAGTGCTTGGCAGTGGAAACAGTAGTAATATGAGAAATGAAGAGAAAATGGGAATGCAAAAGGAACAGGGGGAGCCCAGGTGGATAGGGTGACATGGCATAGGGAGGGTGGATGTTGGAAGTAGTAGTGAATGCATGTATGGGGATGATAAGTATAGAAATGGAATAGATTGAGATGTGGGTGGGAAAGTTGAGACTGAGCAGGTATATGTGGTAAGTGGTGATAAAGGTGATTGGTCAAGTGGAGGTCTGGTGAGGAAATCACAACCAGTAAGTGGCTTAGGTGGGATTGGTTATAGGCCTAAAAGTGAACTGCTGTATTTATTTAGAAATGTCAGATGTATCAGAAATAAGGGATATGAAATGGTTTCACTGATTGCATTTATTTGCTCCAAAATTGTTGGAATAAGTGAAACATGGTTGAATGAATATGATATCCTAACAGGAATACAAATGGATAGGTGCAGTGTTTTTCACAAGGATAGAAAGAACAAGAAGGGAGAGGGAGTGCTGCTAATGATAGCAGAGGAATTATGTCCACATAAGGTAGAAATGAACGAAGGAAATATTGGCAATGGGTGTGAGGTGGAGGTTGACAAGAAGACATATTGCTATAGGCCAAGGAATGTGGAGGGTGGTAATGAAGAAATGTACTGTATATAACTCTCACGTTTTTCCCCAAAATTAAAGTTAAAAAATTGTGGTGCGATGTATATGCAGGGATTTTCGGAAATTAAAGTTTTTCAGGAAAAAACTAAATTGATGTTTATAATTAAATTCTCAGTATTCGTTATAATTTATAATTGCTTACATTTATACATTGAATACATTTAAATTTTAATTACCAACATGCTTCTGTAATTAAATTAATTATTTCTGGCAAAATCACGTCCCCAGCTCTCAAAATCCAGTTGCACAACAGTTTTAATGATGGTCTCTTAATCTTAATTCCCCCCCCCCCACACACACACACACAGTGCAATCCAAGATCGAGTCAATGTTCTCACTCCCACATTTCCTCTACTGGTTGCCTTCATCTTCATCTGTATGTTAATACTGTTGGTGCAGTATTAACAAAAGATCATGCAACTCAACGATAAAGGCAAGCCAACGATTGTGGAGTTGAAATGCTGATTCTCTTTAACTGAATTTCAAAATCTCTGAAACTGCCATAACAACATTCACTGTCTATTTCTTAGTTTTAAACTTTTTTATTTGTGAACTATATGTGAAACATTTAAATTTATTTTTTCATAAAGTAAAATCAGGGGTGCAAGATATATGCAAGGGCAAGTTATATTTGAGTAAATACGGTATAAACAACTTGGGTTAGTGAACAAACGAAAGGTGATTATTTTGTATGATTTTGATTATAGTGGTATAAATTGGAATGAAGACAGAGCATCTAGGAATAAAGAAAATTAATTTCTTGAGTTCTTGAGAGACGACTGTCTCATGCAGCATGTAAAGGGAGGGGGCATGCGAGAATCAAGAGTTTTAGATGTGATCATTTCATCAGAGGATCTAATTATGAGTGGGGTTTCACACTTTCCTCCAGTTGATGAGAGTGATCATGAAGTGATCACCTGGGTTGTGGCTAGCCATATGCAGATTTCTGTGAGGAAAGGATATATGTGGAAGTACAAGGTTGGTGATTATTACAAGCTTAGGAGACAGCTTGGAGCTATAGTTTGGAATGAGGAGTTGAGCAGTAAGGAAATAAATGCTGCTTGGAAACTGATAAAGAAATACATAACAGCATCAATGTGTATTCCAAAGGGCTGAATAAGGTAGGTGTAAAATGGATGAATTCAGGGGCTTAAGCATGAAATCTGTAAGAAGGCACTTTGAAGGCAGTACAAGATGAATAATGGTAATAATCAGTTACGTGAAGAGTATAAAGAACAAGCCAAGAGAGTGACTCAGTAAGGACAACGAAAGCAGAAATTAGCAAATCAAACATTCAGATTGGGTTGGAAAAAAACACTTCTTGGATTGCAGTGCTAGTCTCCTCTCATGTTCTAATTTTGCTCCTCTTCATACTAGTCATCTTCTTAGCCTGAGCCTTATATTCTTCATATAACTGCTATTCGCCTCTCTCTCTTTAATATGCCCTCCATAACTGCTTTTTTTATCTGCAATTTCAGTTTTTTGATTTCCCTCATCATCCATTTTACTTCATATCATTTTATCTTCTTCGAGGTGTATAGTTTGTCATTGCTATTAGCAACTATCTTCCACTCACTGCTCTCTTCTCTTTGTTCAAATTCTTTTATCCATTGTACTTCCCCAACTGGTTTTTTAGTTTAATATAGTCACCTGCCTTATATTTCACATAAATTTTTTCTTCCTTGATACTTTTCCATGTGGTCCAAATCAGGACCACATAGTTACTCCTTAGAGAGACAGGTCTGACAACTGAGTTGCAATCAGATCCTCTGATGCTATGACTAAATCCAAAACTTTTCATCCTCATCTTCCCTCTATCCTCTTCTTGTGACAGTTGTTCCTTAAGAAGTCCAGAAATTCAGTTCCATATTATTGTGTGCTGCTTCCTCTGCCCCAGTTTATATTGCTGTAGCTGAAGTCCTCCATGATGATCATTCACTTTGGACTTACATTTCCTGCATGCAAATGTGAACAAGTATGAGGGTAACATTTCCTGCTTATAACCATATGTATTTCTAGTGTTATACCAGTATCCCATAATGCAAAAACATTATGGGAAGGTCACCTCAACCCAGATCACTCTCATTGGGAACTAAACCTAGGAGATATCAAAGAAAAATCATTGTAGAAGTCATATATTTTCCACATAGAAGTGGTAAACAGGTATGCAAGTGTGTTATGGGATGTGGAGGCAACTGATGTGTAGTCAAACAGCTTCTATATACATGTGCACTACTTGTGAAGATACTTCACATGCAAACATTAAGCTTAGATAAAGGATTAAAACAAGAATATAATTTCTTGTCAAATACAATAAACTTATGATTATCATAGCAAAGTGAATCCCACTTAAGTGTCTGTAATAGTTCTGATCTGCTTTCAGCAGAAAATCTAATTTGCATGATCACTTTCCCTTTATCATTAACATTTAATCTATAAGTATAAATTTCCAGTTAAATTCCCTTAAGTGTCTTCTTAGACTTTCATAATTTTTCTTACTTATTCCTTTCACTCTTGTTTCGTAATGATTATTTCAGAAAATAACATTATGATTAGGGATGTGCCAAATGTTCAGTTTTGCTTCATTATTCGGCACTATTCTCAAATATATTCTTTTTCAACCAAACAGTAGAAAGCTTTGGTATTCAGACAGCTGAAGCAGAAAAATTGGCAAAATGTGTTACATTAAACACAATTTGTGTTTATATATAATGGCTTGTTGCATTTACTATATACACTTTCTTTGATGGTTTTATTTTAGTTTATATTATGCAATCTGAAAAGTTGTTTATATTATGAAGTATTAAACTTTTTCTTAAAATATTGAAAAAGAGTAGTTTTGGCCATAAATAATAAAAAATGCAGTATTTGGAAATTTTATGATTTATGTGAAGAGTGAAAATTTACAAAATGTAAAATATACAAACAACAAAATATTATTATTATTATTATTATACATGTATCTGCACAGAGTCAGATGACTAATTGTGGGCAGTCCATTATGTACACACTAGCCATCATTCACACAATACCTATCATACCTCCCCATAAATTCATTCATTGAAAAAAACACCTGCAACCACCTCTGACAACCCATTCACCACCCTCTAAACAAAAATCTAGTCCTAAACAACCTTGCTAACCACATTCTTCCACATCTTCCACTGGTGACCCTTGTTTTCTCCCTTCTTGTCATATACTGAAAAAAAGTCTTCAGCGTCAATCCTATAAAACACCTTTAATAACTTAAATCCATCTATCATGTCTTCTCTTTTTTATCTGTCAGCTAATTTTTGAAGCCTACAGACCATCAATCTATTCTCATAAGGAACATTCCACAGATCTGCTACAATCTTTGTAATTTATCTCTGAATTCTCTCCACAACTTTTTCATTCCCAGAGAATATCCAGATCTGTGTGCAGTAATCCAGATGTGGCCTTATTAAAGCCTTATAGGGAAACAATAACTTCTCTATTCCTGCTTGTTAGTATGTCCTTCAACAACCATGTAATCTGATGTCCTGTTTTGGTTACCTTCACAGTATGCCCTCTAAACTTCAACTCCTTGTCCACAATGACATCCAAGTCCCTGGACTCATCAGTTTCTATCAATGTAGTACACAGCTTCTAATCTCTTCCAAAGTGCACACCTTAAACTTGGCACATTAAACTGGTAGTCATTTATCTTTGCCCATTCTACTAGTCTAAGTCTTCTTGCAGGATCTCTGCATCGCCTTCAAACAAATTGGCATGAAAATCAGCAATATAGAAAAATAAATAAATAAAAAACTATGAAAATAGGCAGTAGCATAGAAAACTTGACTGCATTCTGAATGGAGATCCTACAGAACAAGTAAAATATTTCAGCTATTTAGGCACAGTTTTTAGTGAAAATGACAGGTTAAATCTGAGAATAAAGAAAGAATAAGCAAAGCTGGTATGGTGGGTAGCCAGCTGAATAAATTTATATGGAATAAGAACAAAATTAGCCAAAACACCAAACTAGAAGTATTCAAGACAGTGTTCAAGCCAGTTTTAAGTTATGGACCTGAGAGTTGGGTTAGAAATAAAGCACTTAATCAAATACTAGAGACTGCAGATATGAGAGTTCTTAGAAAAATTAGGGAACTGAACAGATGGCATCAGTGACAGAATCATATTAAAAATGAAGATATTAGAAAGGAACATGACGTTGTTAGCATTCAAGAATGTGTAAGCAGAGCTAATCTGAGGTTGTATGGCCATTTAATAGAAAATGGTGAGGAAAGGTTAGGCAAAACAGGTGTATGATACCAAGATGGCAGGAAATAAAAGCAGTGGAAGACCAAGGTCTAGGTAGATTGATTCAGTCAAAAGTTGCTTAGAAGCATTAAATATGACAATATTGGAATGCTGATAAGTAATAGACTAATTTGGAGGAAAATTATGGATAGGAGGTTAATAATAATGTAAACTTAATCATGTAGTACTGTCATAGTAACCCGAACACCCGTTTAGGGTATATATCAGGAAATTGATGATGAAATTATTTTTATGCAAATATTCAATTGTTTGCTGATGATGATATAAACTTGGAAGAACAATAATAAATGATGATGATGTGGAGATCCTGCAGGATCATTTAAATAGACTAACAGTATGAGTAAAGGTAAATGGCTGCCAGTTTAATGTGGCTGGGATGGAACTGAACTGCCAGAAACTGATAAGGCTGGAGTCTTAGGGTGGTTGTTGAAAAACACTCTAACAATCAAGAATAGAGAAATTATTGTTTCTCTTTATAAAGTCTCTTCTGGACTACTGCATGCAGATCTGGACACCCAGATTCCTTGGAGATAAAGAAGTGGTGGGGAAGATCCAAAGAGAATGGCAAAGATTGTGGCAGGTCTATAAAATGCACCTTATGAGAATAAATTGAATATCTGTGGGCTTCAAAAACTAGCTGATAAATGAAAAAGAGGAAACATGATAGAAGCATATAAGTTATTATTATCATTATTATACAGGTCTCCATGAAGTCAAAAGACTTATCATGGGAGGTCCTTCCTAGAAAACACAAAGTCTGTCATACCACTCCTTGAATTCATTGACTGTTCATGCTCTCACCACTCTGTCAGGCAGTGTATTCTATGGTTCAACCACCCTCCATGCAAAGAAATCACTCCTCACCCTCTTGCTCACAGCTTCCTTTCGTAACTTCCAGGGATGGCTACTTGTCCTCGTTCCTTCTTCCTGTTCCTATAAAGGGATTTTATAGGATTGACTCTGAAGACATTTTTTGGTACATGGCAGGAATAGAGAGAACGAGGGGTCATCCATGGCATTTGTGTAAGAGTGTGATTAGCAGGGCCGGCAGAAGTGGGCCTTCAGTGCAGGCAGGCAGCACTACAAGGTGGACGGCGTTTCGAAGTGTTAGTATGAAGTTTCATTCTTTCTTTACATTTTTGTAAACAAATTAAGTAATAATAATTAGGTAAGTCAATATAATTGCTGCAAATTTACAGTTACAAATTTCCAAAAAATTCTTGTAAATTCTTTCCACATGATTGTGACAAAAATAAATAAATAAAGTGCCATTTGGTTGGAGGTGCCCATTTCAGCTTTGCAGGCGGGCGACGTCCAGCCTGGCGCCGGCCCTGGTGATTAGCAAGGGTGTTTGGACTAGATTTTTTGCTTGGAGGGTGGTTTTGAATGGGCTGACTGTGGTGGTTCTGAGTGCTTTGTCAGTGAATTGACTCTGATTTTTATTATCATTGTATAATAATAAAACTCCTCCTTTGGCTGTGCAGTATAGTGACTATGGAGAAAGGGTGTTTCCACTATACATGTTTGTAAATTCCAGTTCTCTCTAAGGGGTGCTTAAGGGTCAAAGTTGTATAACTGACCTCCACATAGCTTTTAACCACCTTACCGACCATTATGATCAAATATGCATCCTTATACGTTTTATATCTATCATATATTTCAATGATGGATATGAATGTAATAATAATTAGGAATGTAATATCAGTGGAATTACAATTTTAATATGCACTTTGCATCCATGATAATCTTGACATCTATAGACGTTTTGGATGGTAACGTGGTTAAAGGAATGCAGAAAACTGACCAGGACTACTGACCTAATATCCAATCCTTCGTTCTCATGGTATACCCTGTTACGTATCTACCTGTATACTGAATGAATGGGGATGAGCTGGCAATTTGGGACTTAGCTGACCAAATTCTATTCTTATTGGCTTAAATCACAATATAAAATTATGGTACAGCATGATAGAATTTAATGCTGGCTGGAGCATCACCTGGTTAAACAAGGTCCTTGTTGTTTTCACCAGAGTACGGCAAACAGTGAAAAAAAAGTTAGTTACTGGAACAGATTGTGAAACAAACAGAGTACAAGATCGGTACTATCAACATAAGAAGCCTGAATGGCAAAGTAATGGAGCCAGCTGAGTAATTGAATAAGTACCAGATCGAATAATAGGGGTGACAGAAACAAAAAGACAAAAACTGGAGAGATCTTTCTAAGGCAATAAATACAAAATGTTGTATTCAGGCAATGACAATCAGAGGAAAGAAGGAGTAGCTATAGTATTCAACACTGAATACGAGGCTAATCTTCTGGAATGGCAGGCAATATCAAGTAGATTGATGTGGGTAAATATCAGAATGGAGAACTAGACAATGAGACGTATTTGTGCATATGGTCCCACAGAAGGTTCTACTAAATTAAGAAGTGGAAGAATTTTTTTGAGCCTTTAGAGAAGGCAGCTGAAAAAAGAAAAGTTGGTCCTTGTTGGGGATCTAAATAGCAGAGTACAAAATGATTGTCACACATAAAAAAATATTTTGGGAAAATTCGAAGAGAAGAGCAAAGTTAATAATAATGGCAAATACCTGTTGGATTTCTGCACAGGACATGGACTGGTTAATACTACACCATGTTCCAACATAAAAATGTTCACAAATTCACATGAAGAGAAGAAACAAGGAATAAGAAAAGTCTCATTGACTATGTTATTGTTGGTAGCAATGTTTTCTCACTGGTGCAGGACACTACAGTGTACAGAGGATTTGAAATTGGAAGTGATCACCATTTAGTCTTGATCAGGATAAAATTGAATTTCATATTGAAAAGAAGAACATGTAAGAAAGTTTTAAAGCGAATAAAAGATGAGCAGCTCTGAGATGTGAACTGTAGACTAAAATACATAAACATTATTCAAGAAAAAATGAAAGAGTTTGAGAACAGGAACCAAACCTTGGAGATTCATAGCAATTCCTGAAGAAAACAGTGATTCATCCAGAGAGAGGCATGTGGTGAGGTTGTCTGCAAGGACACAAAAATCACAACTCCATGGTGGACACAGGAAGTTAAAGAGGCAGTGAAAAAGAAAAATATATCAAAAGTTCTTGGCAAATAAGTCAGCTTGTGCTGACTTATTTGCCATGGAACATAAGTCATGGAAGCATAAAAGTCATAGGAAGGATTTGGTAAGAACACAGAAAATAAATATCAAGAATGTGACAAGATATTTTGGAGGTTGTTGAAAAAGCTCAGAAATGGAGGAAAGAGTGTTGTAAAAAGAATTACTGATGATGAAGGTAACATTAATGTCACCTTCATCATCAGTAATTCCATATCATTATTCCATACTTGATGTATGGAATGATTACATCGAAAAATTGCTAAAGGAAACAATCAGTGACAGCACAGTGGTAAAAAAACACTGACCAGCCATGCAATCAGGAATACATATCCATATTTGAATTAGAAAAATCTACCAAAAGCCTGAAATGTGAAAAGCATCTGGAGTAGATGGCATTTGACCAGAAATGCTCATATATGCATAGTTCAGAAGGCCTGACAGAGGGACAAATTCCAGAGCTCTCATAGTACCTACAGGGTGTTCGGGATAAATTTGACATATTTATAATTAATTATATTTTTCCGTAAGTTACATGTATTAACACACACTTCTCTTCATTTAAAAGTTTGGACCCTTCTTCATTCATATACAAGATGTCAGAAAGAATGGATAGCTGGAACCCACCTGAATCATGGAAGAGAGTAACTTGTATCATGATGATTCGTGCCCGCCATCAAAATAAGGATATTACGACTGCTGCCCAATGCTCCCTGAATACAGTAAAAACAATCAGGCATGAACTAGAGACTTGCAATGGTGACTACGAGGATGTAGCAAGAAGAAAGATCCCTAGCAGACGATCTGATTGCGTTCGTACAGCAGAATTCCTCGCAAGTCTGCAGGAACAGGTGTTGAAGAACCCTGGCATTGGAATTCGGGCTTTGTTCGTGGAGTTGCTAACTGTAGTCAAGCCCTGGATAACAAGGGTAGCCAATGGTAGGCCGTATGTATGGCAGCAGGATTCGGCCCCTTGCCACACCTCTGGGAAAAGTCAAAAATGGTTGTCTGAAAATTTCTACGACTTCACCAGTCCAAATGTTTGGCCTCCAAACTCCCCAGACCTTAACCCCATGGATTATTTTGTATGGGGCGCAGTTGAAAAAGACACCAATCGCACTTCCAGTAATACAAAAGCCCAGTTAATGGATAAAATTAAAACAGTTTTTGCGGCCCTTCCCAGGGAGACTGTAGCATCAGCTTGTTCGAGGTTCCGAAGCAGAATTGAAGCTGTGATCGATGCTAATGGTGGTTATTTTGAGTAAATCTTGTTGATAGTATTGTAATTAACTCTGCCTGTAATGTTTTTTTGTCAATTCATTAAATTTAATAGATACAAAGAAGATTTTCTTTTTCCTTACGAAACTGTCAAATTTATCCCGAACACCCTGTATATATAAAAAGGGAAATAAAACTAAATGTGAGAATTGCAGAGGTATTTCCCTACTAATATACCTTATATACCTGGTAAAGATTTATGCAAGTATACTTGAGAAACAGTTGAGAAGGATTGTGGAAGACAAAGAGAAACTTGTTGAAGAACAAGCTGGATTCAGGCCAAATGGAGGCTGTCAGGATCAGATTTTCACTTTATGACAAATAGTTGAGAACTCATAGGAATATAACAAAGATCTGTATTTAAGTTTTGTAGATATTGAAAAGGCATATGACAAGGTCTCAAGAGAAAAGCTATTCAAAACACTACATTTGTATGGTGTCAATGGGGCATTATATCAAGCAATACTTGAGAGTTTATTTGAGTTGTAAGTCAGCAGTTAGAATTGAAGGAAGTATAGGAAGATGGTTTAGTGTTAAATCTGGTGTGAGACAAGGATGCACATTATCCCCTCTGTTATTCATTATCTATATGGATCATATTATGAAGGAAAGTGGTATTAAACCTGATATCAAAATTGGAGAAATTGTCAGCTCTTTGCTTTATGCAGATGATGATATACTTCTAAATAAATCTGGTATAAGTCTGCAAGATTCCCTGACTAAATTGAATAACTGTCGTAATAGATATGGTATGAAGGTCAGCAATAACAAGACAAAGACGATGAAAATAGGCAGAACATTGAAAATATCAAGTGCATCGTGAATTTAGGAACCTATAGAACAAGTAAAACATTTCATGCATGAGTTTTAGTGAAGATGATAAATTAAATATGGAAATGGACAACAGAATCAACAAAGCTGGTAAATTAGGAAATCATCTGAATAAATTTATATGGAATTAGACTAAACAATTAATTAGCTGTATATAGGACAGTGTTCAAGCCAATTTTAACTTATAGATCTGAGAGCTGGGTTAGAAATAAAACACTTGACCAGAGACTAGAATGCAGATATGAGAGCCCTTAGAAAGATTAAGAGTATGAATAGATGACATCAGTTTAAGTGACCCATATCTCAGTGGTATGGTCACTTAAACAGAATGGAAGAGGAAAGATTAGCATAACAAGTGTTCTCTGCTAGGTTGGCAGGAAAAACACCCAGAGAAATTCCAAGATATAGGAGGATTGATACAGTAAAAATTGCCTTAGAAGACAGAAATAAGATCTGATAATGTTGGAGTCTTGACAGGTAACAGATTGATTCGTACTCTGCTATTCAGATCCCAACAAGGACCAACTTTTCTTTTTTCATTGTGTCAGTTGAAAATTGTAGATAGGAAGTTAGTGGTGATATAAGTTTTTCATATAGTACTATCATGAGGGTTTCAGGAATTTGATGATGATGAGTACTCTCTAATTACACTAAGGACTGTAATTAACTTATTGACACTAGCTACAGCACTGTCTCTATATGTTATATTTGATGCTACAATAATCTATTTTGCTTGAAGTTGTGTGGTATGGTACCTTTTGGGGTAAATGTTTTCCTGATCATTGTCATTCCAGCACTTAGCTTTTGTTATATATTGGACCTTTTTTTTAATATTGATTAGTTTTAGATACTCACCAAATATAGAATTTTCCTTCCTTAATTATTGGTCTTGAATATAACTTGAAACAAACAGATTTTTTTAAATAGTTTTTTTTTTTTAATTTATTTATAATTTATATTAATAATATTAATATCTTTTGTCTTTAGAATACAATTTTTTTTTGTTTTAAGTTTCAAGAAAATTTCAGTTTATTATTTATTGATTGTCTTTTCATACAATTTTTTTGTAAATATAAGAAATTGCTATAGTAATAAATATCACTAAATGTGACTGGTATTTATGAAAATTATCAAATTACTGGTAATTGAAAAAAGTTAGTAAATTTTCAATCCCTAATAATTAACAAGAATATGAAGACTAGATTTTTATTTTTTATTTTTTTATGGTGAATGAAGAAATAAATTGCCAGAAGCAGTTGCAAATACAGTCATACCCCGACTTATGCGAATCCGGAGTTATGCGGTTTCTTATATGTACGTATTCGCGTCCCTCTTCACGCCTCACCACTAGTCGTATCTT
Organism: Typopeltis vanoorti; assembly: GCF_054136105.1. Lineage (NCBI taxonomy): Eukaryota > Metazoa > Arthropoda > Arachnida > Uropygi > Thelyphonidae > Typopeltis > Typopeltis vanoorti. The sequence goes on from NC_143552.1 coordinate 10,731,885, forward strand.
TCCGGCCGCATTCGCCAGAGTGTCGCACATGCTGTGAACAAGGACTGACGTGTTTCGTGCAGTCTCCATTCATACACGATTTTTATAGTCTACAAACCTTGTGATTGCTTAACGTTCTTGATAAAAATTTTATCACATAAAAAATAATAATTTGCCCAAAAGAAGCAAGTCCGATTCTTCTACAGCTAGCAAGAAAAGAAAAACATTGATTTTGGAAACAAAACTCAACATTATTAAGGATTTTGAAGATGGAATGAAAATTTGTGAGCTAGCAAAGAAGTTCGATCTACAGGAATCCACAGTAAGAACAATCATAAAAGAAAGGTTTACAGATTTTGGAGGACATACATTCTAACAAGGAATAAAAAAATCATTAGAATCAAGGAATAAAAAAATCATTAGCTTGCTATGAAGAAATTTTACGTGACAAGAAAAAGACATTATGCCATCAGATGAATCTATTAGATTTTATGAAACCATCGACATCGAAATAACTTTCTTTTTTTTATGTATGAAAAACTACAATTATGATTATATTTCTTTTAAAAAATAGGTGTTTTTGTAAACCTTTGGTCCCAATTAAGTAATATTTTGTATGTTTGTATGTATAAACTACATGCAAAATTATACCCCGAGTTACGCAAATTCGACTTGCATGCTTTTTGTTGGTCCCACCTACCGCGTAATTTCAGGGTATGACTGTACTTTGTTAATAAATGAGATTAAAGAGAGGGATGCTTGTGGTGATGGTTAGTTTGGGCTTTCTCTGATGGGTCTTCAACTCCATACAGATACTCTGTTGATAAGAATAATAATGTCAGTTGAATCTGCCCTCCTCCTTTACATATGAGATGCTTTTTAAGGGTTTTAAAGAAATTACAAATGCAGATGTATTTAAAATATTTCCCATAATTCTTCACAGGAACTAATTGTTATAGTAAAATTTTGAGGGTTAATTTTCAAATTTATTTTTTCTGGCAAATCAATTTCATGGAATAAATCCATTTCTGATCTATTCTGCATTAGAATCTTACTGTATTATATTATTATTTCTTATTTATCAGCTTTTTTTTCCCTCAAAATTTTATATTATATTATTATTTTTTATGGCAGAATTGAAAAAAAATCCTGTGGAGGGATTCTCAGCTGGTCTGATAGATGATAATGATATATATAGGTGGGAAGTGCTTATCATTGGTCCTCAGGACACACTTTAGTAAGTACATAATTTCGTACTTTTTTTTCCTATTTGAATTGGAGAATGATTTTTTTTTTAATATAGATTGTTGCTGATCATTCTTTTTATGATACATGCTAGCCATGTTTGAACACGTAAATACTGATGTAGTTCTTTGTTGAATTTCTGCACATTTTGTACCATCACTCTACACAAATGAAAATGCTGCACTCTGTTCTTTGGTATATACAGGGTGGTTCAAAATTCCACTTACAAACTTTGAGGGGAGGTAGAGAACATCAAAATCAACCATATTCACATAGGAAAGCATGGCCGGAAATGCTGCCCGAAAGTGATAGGTGGCGCTGTTCACCAGCACTCCAGGTTAGCAATTGGGGCTTCTTCATTCAAGCTTTCGACGTCGTACGAAGAACATGTGTCATTTTACAAACACTGAGATGGCAGACATGCACCTCGTTTATGGGGTTAGCTGATTGGACGAGCCGCTGTACGAATGTATCGCAAAAGGTACTCAAACAGACATGTACCACATCACCAAATATTTGTGCATTTGCATCAAAATTTGTGTGACTATGGATCATTCAGGGATCGCAGGCATGATAGTGGGTGGCCACGATCAATGCGAAATCCTGCCATGGAAGAGGGAGGTTTTGTCTGCGATGGGCAATAATCCAGAGACAAGCACATGTGCCATTGCCTCTGCTATAGGAGTATCTCGATCCAGTGTATTGTGCGTTTTGCACTCTGAGTCCTTACATCCATTTCATCGGCAACGGGTCCAGTTACTGATGGGTGAAGATTATTGTCGATGTGTGGAATTCGCGCAGTGGTTTCTGCAGAAAAGTGCCGTAGACCTGGATTTTTCAACGTGTTTTGTTCACGAATGAAGCTTCATTTACCCGTGAAAGGGTCTTCAATCGCCACAATGCTCAGGTGTGGGTCCATGAGAACCCACATGCTGTGTGATCACTTGCCCACGCATTAACAACGCTTCGCCATTAATGTGCGGGCAAGTATCATTGCTGACTGTTTAGTCTGCCCATACCTGTTACCTCCCTGACTGGACTCCCAGAAGTATCGGACCTTTCTGGAAGAAGTTCTGCCGGATTTACTGAACAATGTTCCAATGACTGTGCGTCGGCAGATTTCGTTCCAACATGACGGGGCTCGATGGATTGGGCATGGTGGACCTGTTGCATGGCCCCCCACACTCACCTGATTTATTGAGCATTGATTTTTTTCTGTGTGGGACCCTTAAAGCCATGGTGTACAAAACACCTCTGACATGGACCTCGTGGCAAGAATCGCCATCCCCGCTGCTAATATCCGGGAAACTCCAGGTATTTTCGAAAATGTACAGCAATCAATGTGTCATTGGTGTCAGGCATGGATCACTGCTAATGGTCATAACTCTGAGGACATGATGTGAAACCATATTATGTATCCAACTACTATTGAACTATTCAGTTACACCTAATAAAGTTTTTTACACTACTTATTGCCTTGTGTTATTTCTGTATCTTTGTGTCCCTGTTAGTACCTTTCGGTAGTATTTCCGGTCATGCTTTCCTATGTGAATATGGTTGATTTTGATGTTCTCTACCTCCCCCTCAAAGTTTGTATGTGGAATTTTGAACCACCCTGTGTAGTCAGTACATATGTTCAACACTAGGGATGTAATAAAAAAATTTATAAAATATAGATATTTCTGACTTATTCTCATACACGTATTACTCTCATTCTAATTTCTGTTAGCCTGCTCAGGACAGTTAATGCAATGCTGCATTCTGATGTGGTTGATCCAGGAAGTCTGATTCCAGAAGTGTAATATGTGATATTCATCACTAGAAATGATTAAATGCATATCCACATAAACATGTATAAGCTTCTTTTATATGCATGATCATTTTGACAGCACCTTAACTAGCTAAGCTTTTGTACAAAAACTAAAACAAAATAACACTAAAGAAACAGCAAATATTTTTCATAAATCATTGCCAATAGCAGTCTTGTTAGCAATGATGCAGACTTCTGAATTTTCCTTGTTCTTCCTTTTTCATTTGAGTGATACTTCCTGTATTTCATTATATTAGATCTTCATATGTCATGCTTTTCATTATGTCAGATAATGATTTATGGTTTTAATGGTACAAGGACAGCACAGGTCATACTGCAATGTATCAAAGGTTATAGCAGTACACAAAGTAAGACCATTACAAATGTCCATGTCTGCAACATGTCCGTTGAAGAACCGGTGCACTAACAGTTCAGCCAACCAGGCCAGCCATTATGTCAGATCTTATATATGTTTATACATATATAAGATCTGACATAAAGCTATACATGTTTATGGAAGGGCCATTTCATTCTTTGCAGTATACTCAACATTTTAAGCAAACTCGCTCTCTGTACACTAAATTACTGAAAATAAATCGTCGTCATCATCAAATTCCTGATATATTTACCTTCAAGGGTATGATATAGGTGTATCAATCCACCTATATCTTGGTGGATGTGCTTAAGGGTCAAAGCTATATAATTGAGAGGAGACCTTCACATAGCCTTTAAAGGAATGCAGAGAACTGATCAGGGTTTCTGACTTGATGTCCAATCATCACCTTTTCGTGGTGCACCCTGTTAGGTATCTACCTGGATACTGAACGAACGAGGATGGGCTGGCAATTTGGGATTTAGCTGACCAAATTGTATTCTTATTGACTTAAACCAAAATAAAAAATGATGCTACAACATGACCAAAAATAAATAAATAAAAATAATAAAAAAAAATATCATCATCATCATCAAATTTCTGCCATGTACCCTCAAGGGGTGTACAGGATATGACAGTACTACATGAAAAAATTACATCATTACTAACTTCCTATCTACAATTTTCCTCCAAATCAGTCTGTTATTTGTCAAGACTCCAACATTATCAGATCTTATATTTCTATCCTCTAAGGCACTTTGTACCGTATCAATCCACCTATATCTTGGTCTTCCTCTGGGTCGTTTTCCTGCTAACCTGGCAGAGAACTTGTTTTGCTAATCTTTCCTCTCCCATTCTGTTTAAGTGACCATACCACCTGAGATTAGCTCTGCTAATGCATTCCTGGATGCTGACAATGTCAAGTTCTTTCCTAATATCCTCATTTTTAATATGATATTACCATTGATGCCATCTGTTCACACCTCTAATCTTTCTCAGGACTCTCATATCTGTGGTCTCTAGTCTTTGGTCAAGTGTTTTACTTCTGACCCAGCCCTCAGATCCATAAGTTAAAACTGGTTTGAACACTGTCTTGTACAGCTAATTTAGTGTTCCGACTAATTTCTCTCTTATTCCATATGAATTTATTCAATTGACTTCCCACCATACCAGCTTTGCTGATTCTGTTGTCTATTTCTATATTTAGTTTACCATCTTCAGTAAAAATCGTGCCTAAGTAGCTGAAATGTTTTACTTGTTCCACAGGTTCTCCATTCACAACACAGTTGACATTTTCAATGATTCTGCCTATTTTCATTGTCTTTATCTTTTTATTGCTGACCTTCATACCATATCTATTACAACAGCTATTCAATTTAGTCAGAGAATCTTGCAGACTTGTAGCAGATTTATTTAGAAGTATAACATCATCCGCATAAAGCAAAGAGCTGACATTAACATCTCCAATTTTGATATCAGGTTTAATACCACTTTCCTTCATAATGTGATCCATATAGATAATGAATAACAGAGGGGATAATGTACATCCTTGTCTCACACCAGATTTAACATTAAACCATCTTCCTGTACTTTCTTCAATTCTAACTGCTGACTTACAACTCAAATAAAGACTAAGTATTGCTTGATATAATGCCCCATTGACACCATATAACTGCAGCGTATTGAATAGCTTCTCTCTTGGCACCTTGTCATATGCCTTTTCCAGATCGACAAAACTTAAATACAGATCTTTGTTATATTCCCATGCTTTCTCGACTATTTGTCATAAAGTGAAGATCTGATCCTGACAGCCTCTATTTGGCCTGAATCCAGCTTGTTCTTCACCAGGCTTTTCTTTTACAATTCTTCTCAACCGTTTCTCAAGTATACTTGCATAGATCTTGCCAGGAACACTCAGTAGGGAAACACCTCTGTAATTCTCACATTCAGTTTTATTTCCCTTTTTATATATGGGTACTATGAGAGCTCTACTCCAATCATCAGGAATTCGTCCCTCTGTCCAGGCTTTCTGAACTATGCAGTGCAGCCACTGTAAGACTTTCATACCACCATACTTCAGCATTTCTGGTCGAATATCATCTATTCCTGCTGCCTTTCCACATTTCAAGCCTTTGATGGCTTTTTCTACTTCAAGTGTGGATATGCCCCATTGACACCATATAACTGCAGTGTGTTGATTAGCTTCTCTCTTGGCACCTTGTCATATGCCTTTTCCAAATCGACAAAACTTAAATACAGATCTTTGTTATATTCCCATGCTTTCTCGACTATTTGTCGTAAAGTGAAGATCTGATCCTGACAGCCTCTATTTGGCCTGAATCCAGCTTGTTCTTCACCAAGCTTTTCTTCCACAATTCTTCTCAACCGTTTCTCAAGTATACTTGCATAGATCTTGCCAGGAACACTCAGTAGGGAAATACCTCTGTAATTCTCACATTCAGTTTTATTTCCCTTTTTATATATGGGTACTATGAGAGCTCTACTCCAATCATCAGGAATTCGTCTCTCTGTCCAGGCTTTCTGAACTATGCAGTGCAGCCACTGTAAGACTTTCATACCACCATACTTCAGCATTTCTGGTCGAATATCATCTACTCCTGCTGCCTTTCCACATTTCAAGCCTTTGATGCCTTTTTCTAGTTCAAGTGTGGATATGTATTCCTGACTGCATGCCTGGTCAGTGTTTTTTATCACTGTGCTGTCATTACTGCTTGTTTCATTTAGCAGTTTTTCAAAGTATTTACTCCATACTTCAAGGATATCTTTTTCTCCCATTTTCATGTCACCCACCTTTATCATCTCTAACTCCTTTTACAGCACTCTTTCCTCCATTCCTAAGCTTCTTCAACAACCTCCAGAATATTTTCCCACCTTCTTGATATTTATTTTCTATATTCTTGCCAAAGTCCTCCCATGACTTTTGTTTAGCTAGTTTTACACACTGTTTAGCTTTCTTACATTTGTCTCTGTATTCTGTAAGAGTAAAAGCTGACTTATTTGCCAGGAACTTTTGATATGCTTTCTTCTTTTCCTTCATTGCCTCTTTAACTTCCTGTGTCCACCAGGGAGTTTTGATTTTTTTTTCCTTGCACACAACCTCACCACATGCCTCTCTGGCAGAATTAATCAATGTTTTCTTCAGAGTTTGCCACTGAATCTCCAAGGTTTGATTCCTGTTCTCAAACTCTTTCATTTTCTTTTCAATAATCTTTCTGTATTTTAGTCTACAGTTCACATCTCAGAGCTGCTCAACTTTTATTCGCTTTAAAACTTTCTTACATGTTATTCTTTTTAATATGAAATTCAATTTTATCCTGCTCAAGACTAAATAGTGATCACTTCCAATTTCAAATCCTCTGTACACTCTGGTGTCCTGCACCAGGGAGAAAACATCACTATCAACAATAACATAGTCAATGAGACTTTTCTTATTCCTAGCCTCTTCTCTCCATGTGAATTTGTGCACATTTTTATGTTGGAACATGGTGTTAGTAATAACCTGTCCATGTCCTGAGCATAAATCCAACAGATATTTGCCATTATTATTAGCTTTGCTCTTTTCTCCAAATTTTCCAAAATATTTTTGTATGTCTCACAATCATTTCCTACTCTGCTATTTAGATCCCCAACAAGGACCAACTTTTTCTTTTTCATTGTGTCAGTTGCTTTTTCTAAAGCGTCAAAAAATTCCTCCACTTCTACCTTAGTAGAACCTTCTGTGGGACCATAGGCACAAATAAGTCTCATTGTCCAGTTCCCCATTCTCATATTTGCCCACATGACTCTACTTGAGACTGACTGCCATTCAAGAAGATTAGCCTCGTATATTGTGTTGAACACTATGGCTACTCTTTATATATATAAAAGTTTCCATAGGTATAATTTGGCATTGGTTAGAACAGGTTCTAAAGAGGCACAGTTCTAAAGAATGTTCACTATAGTGAATTATTTTTGTGATGCCTCCTAGTTTACCACAGTGACTGTTGACTATATTATTTATTTCAAGAGCATGCTGAAAAGTATTTCCCCTTAAAACTAAATTATATTTGTTCACTAGACGTCCCACTCCTTGATGTGTAGTTCATTTTTCATTTAAAGACTTTGGATTATAATGCTGAAAATAGCACTTTTTCATCTAATGGCATAGTGAAACAGCTTGCAGTGGTTCAGTATGTCTGACTGCAGCAGCCATTCCACCGATTGATATTTGTTAGCAAATGTAATCTGCTCTCAGCACCATTAACTCTAAGCAGTTTGATAAAACACTACAAAAATCAAAGCCACTGTTCACCCTAACATACCATACCTTTTCCTCCATCATGACAATGCTTGCCCTCACAGCATTGCAACATGACTGCAGAGATTTGCTGTCTTGATTTCAGACTAGGGCCATCATCCATAGAAACCTGGTGGCCCAGAATTGGTTCTATCTGATTTCCATCTCTGCTTGAAACTGAAGGAATATTTGCAAGGACTTCACCCTTTGGCAGAATCATTATAACTACTGGAACATTGACAGAAGTATGTGGACTTTATAGATGATTATATTGAGAAATTGGTTAAATTTGTAGAATCAACTTCTGCAATAATGAGGTATGTAATGATAGTACAGTGATCTATGTAATTCTGATTGCATTACACACATTTTTTTTTGGTCTACACGCATCGTTGGTGTTCACCAGAAAGCAATTCAGGTTTGCTCAAGTATTGAATAAGCTAGCACTGATATATGCACCTAATATGAGCATGGCTGCCATAAGCAGCCAGAAATATGAAAAATGCTATCTGGCTAACCTGACAACCAAGGGTAGTAAAGAGGAACACCCAGAGTGCAGACCACCTAAGCCAAAATCCCAGAAAGTGATATTTCAAACTGATCGGTTCCTCTTTTCTTATATGATATTAAACTGATTATGAATGGATGATGAAAAATGGCAGACTGGTAACACCTGAAGAAGATCTAATTGAAGTATTTAATAACAATTCATCAAGATATTTTATCCCCATAAGCATGATGTGAAATGTGGACATTAGGAATTGTTTAGAACTAAAAAGTGTTGAAGAAATGCTTATAAATTCTTTGCTTGAAAGAGGTTTGATAAGATAAATTCATCTAATAAGAATGAATTTAGAAAGAATATCAAGAAGAATATATGAAGTGACCGCGCGGTTAGCCTAGTGGCTTTGCGCTTCGCAACCATATACCCGGGGAAGGAGTGTCCCAGGTTCGATTCCCGTTGTAGATGTGAGGAATTTGAGGATCTTCCTCAGGCATAGCCAAGTTAGCCAGTCTTGGGTGCGGTCAGTAGGGTTTTTTCCACCAGTTTATCTGGCGTTTTTCATCCCGCAAACAGGCAAACTGGCCCCATGAACATACGCCTCTACAATCAAAAATATATCCCCCCCCCCAGCGGCAGACCAGGCGACGGGTCGGTTGGGAGTAGTACTAACAAGAAGTCGCATCTATATATATATATATATATATATATCCCATGCAGGGTCCATACACGCGGACCCTGCATGGGAAGCGGGAATAACGCGTAGTAGAAGATCAAGAAGAATATATGAAGTGAAATTTGAGTGGAAGATATCACGATACTTTTCTGGTCTCACCACAGAAAAAGTGGTGAGATCTAGAAAAAAGAAACCTGAACTGGTACAGTATCCATGAAGGAAGAATTTCAGAGGATAGAAAAAAATGGAGATATTGATCCACCTGACTTGACAGTTTCTGTTGTAACAGTTGTTATTAAAGAAGAAGTGTAATATCAGGTCGTGTGTAGAGGCTTAAGTGCTGTGAGGACATCATGTTGGAGGCTTAATGGATTTTTTACAACACTCAAAAAGAATTAAAATAGAATTTAATACTTCCTATATTTCGTCCTAGTCACTAGAACATCTATGGGGATTACAAAAACAATTAATGTAACATGCACACAAATATCAAACAATACTAAGCCCAACCACGTGGGTGACACTAAAGTCCTATCTAGGTGGAGCGCTCTCTAAGGGCGGTAGTAGGTGGCCTGGAGTGTAAGGTGGGACCTCTGGTGATGAGTGTTTCCCAAATCTTCGGAAGCTTAATGCAATATTAAGATTTGGTTGGTTTCTGAGAGCTGCTGCTGCTTCTAAGAAAAGTCTCTCTTTCTTGAATTTGCTGTGGTGGAGCATGGTGGTTTTCTTCCATGTTTTGGACACCACCCACAGAGTATCATGGAAGAAAACCACCATGCTCCACAACAGCAAATTCAAGAAAGAGAGACTTTTCTTAGAAGCAGCAGCAGCAGCTCTCAGAAACCAACCAAATCTTAATAAATATGGTTGCATTAAGCTTCCAAAGATTTGGGAAACACTCATCACCAGAGGTCCCACCTTACACTCTAGGCCACCTACTACCGGTCTTAGAGGGTGCTCCACCTAGATAGGACTTTAGTGTCACCCACGTGGTTCCGCTTAGTATTGTTTGATATTTGTGTGCATGTTACATTAATTGTTTTTGTAATCCCCGTAGATGTCCTAGTGACTAGGACGAAATATAGGAAGTATTAAATTCTATTTTAATTCTTTTTGAGTGTTGTAAAAAATCCATTAAGTCTCCAACACGATGTAATATCAGGTGCAGCTTGAGTGGGGAGAGAATGGTGAAGGAGGGCATACAAGCAGGAGGTATGTGAGGAATTCAGAAAACTTAATGTTAATTAGGTAGTAGGACTTGATGGTATACCATTGTCTTTGAAGAGAATATGCCAGGGAGTAAGCAGCCTTTGACATGCTTGTTTAAAAGGGGAAGCTTTAATTTAGAGGCCATTCTATGATTAAGGTGGTTAGAGTGTTTTTAAGAAATAGGTTGATATCAGCAGAAATCTGCATTAACATTAGCTTGAGTTTCCTGAAACAGGTGTATTAGAAGGGAGATGCATATGTAGTAGTACATTTAGATTTTGCAAAAGCCTTTGATAGACTCCCACATGACAAGTTAGTATTTAAAGAAGGTTAAATTAGGAGATTGGCTGACTGAAAGGTATCAGAAAGTAATGTAGGTAGGTGAAGATGTGAGTGTAGGACAGTGGATGGAGCAGTATCAGGATATAGGGTAAGTGTAAATTTATGTTAGGTCTTTTTGTAGCAAAAACTTCTGCATCGTTTTCAGCCTGATTAATTGGAGAAGGGAAACCAGTTGAATTGAATATTAAGATCACCGAATGACTTCGGCTAGGAATATTTGGATAGCTAGATGTGGTTGAGCTTCATGGAAAGAAAAGTGAAGAGATCAGAGTGATGAATGTCACTAAATTGGGTGAAGAAACCTTGAGCTAGTCAGAAGTAGAGGATTCTAGATTTGGCAGTCTCTGGTAGGCAATACCAGTCACACACACACAGACACAGGTGCTACACTTTTGGTGAAATGAATCATGAAGAGTGTAATTTGGGCATTGAAGTTGAACTGTGGATGTAACTGCTGTTTCTGTGTAAGTAGTGCTGAATGTTCTTTATGTTGGAATTGATGTCATAGATGTTTGTCAAGTGCATATGAAAGTGATTTTTTTATAGGGATACTGGTATGCAAATATTGTGCATGATTTAATTTGTTTGAATGGATTTTGAGGGAGATTTATTTTGATTACAGTGTCACCATCATTGTTTGACTGTTTCATTTTAAGTTTATTGTTAGATAAAAGAGTAAGGACATGCGGTGAGAGGAGATATTCTTGGAAATGACACCTGTACAGAGAGCAACCACAGTCCCCTTGCCATAATGTAGCCTCGACAGTGCATATCACAATTCACACTCTTGTCTAGACATGACTACATCAATTTCAAATGCTTTACATTTCATTTTTACAATCAATAACGGGCACATCGCAAGTGCTGATTATACTTTTACAAAAGCAAAACTAATAATATACTAACATAAACAATTGTAAAAAGATTCATTATAAATTATGATTATTTTTACAACAATATACTCTCTAAACTTCAACTCTCTTTCCACAATCACACCCAAGTCTCTGGCCTCATCAATTTCCTGCAGTTTAGTTCCATCAGTATGGTACAAAGCTTCTGATCTCTTCACGTTAAACTGGCAACCATTTACCTTTGCCCATACAGCTAGTCTGTTTAAGTCTTCCTGTAGGATCTCTGCATCATTTTCATTTACCATTGCTCTTCCCAGTTTAGCATCATCAGCAAACAACTAAATATTTCCTGTCAAATCATTTCCTATATCATTCCTATACAAATTAAACAACAGTACACATACTGAGCCCTCTGGTACACCACTGGTTACTTGCCTTCACCTGGACTCAACTCCTCCATAAACCACTCTCTGATATTTGTCTATCAGCCACCTTCTAATCCAAATCATCAGATTCACATCCATCCCCATTTGCTATAATTTATGCAATAGAGTTCTATGTGGAATCTTGTCAAATGCTTTTGCAAAGTCTTGTAATATCACTGAGTAGCCATTTCCCTTATCCAACTCCATTGTTATTACTTGATTATAAAAAGTAAACAAGTCACCAATGCAAGACTTATCCTTCACAAAACCATGTTGTTTTGGATGACAAGATATCATTTGAATTAATGTATATACACACACACTGATAGAGTATCCTATTCCTATCCATTCACTCCTGAATTCTGTCTTTCAATTTTTCCAATATCTTAACTGCCACTTCTTAAGTGCTGATTGGCCTATAATTTGCTACTGGAGACTCCTTTATGCAGTGGGGACTATTTTTTCCTCTGCATAAAGGAGGGTAAATTGGTCAGAATAACTATGCCATCTAACTCCATGACTGTGTTCTGAGGTTCTGCAATATGTTAAGCATCTCTGTTTCTTCAACCTTTATTCTCCTATCAGTCAATGTCACATCTGGCTTTGCAATGTTGCCACTTAGATGGTACACCCCTGCAAAATGCTCATGCAGTAATTCAGCTATTTGGTTTGTTGTCTTACCTTCCTACCATCAGCACTTTTTAAAATCCTCCTTCCTTAGTCATTCTGTCTTTTGCTTGCCACATAGTGAAAGAACTCTTTAATGTTTCTTTTGCTCTCATCAGCTAACTTTCTCTCATAATTAGCTTTAGCCTTCTTTACCATACTGGTCAACCATCTTGCCAGGAGGGATAATATAGAAAAGGGTGATCAAGCATGCCCATACTGCTCATGGGCATGCTTGATCACCCTTTTCTATATTATCCCTCAACAACCTTTTCTTTGTATGCAACTTCTGGTTAATGAAGCTATTTATCCATCTAACTCCTTCCTGATTTATCCTTAGGTATGTATTCAGATACTGCTTTCTTCAAAATCCCCTTGAGTACCTCCTATGACCAACATATCTCCCTCTCCAAATTCTTATGCCATGTCTCTGCTGAAAGGTGACTCCTGAGTTTGTCATAATCTCTTGCTTTGTAATTCCACATATCATCATCATCAAATTTAGTCAGGGCCTCTTGCAAACTTGTAGCGGATATATTTAGAAGTATAACATCGTCTAAATAAAGCAAAGAGCTGACATTAATTTCTCCAATTCTGATATCATGTTTAATACCACTTTCCTTCATAATGTGATCCATATAGATAATGTACATCCTTGTCTCACACCAGATTTAACATTAAACCATCTTCCTGTACTTCCTTCAATTCTAACTGCTGACTTACAACTCAAATACAGACCTAGTATTGCTTGATATAATGCCCCATTGACACCATATAACTGCAGCGTATTGAATAGCTTCTCTCTTGGCACCTTGTCATATGCCTTTTCCAGATCGACAAAACTTAAATACAGATCTTTGTTATATTCCCATGTTTTCTCAACTATTTGTCGTAAAGTGAAGATCTGATCCTGACAGCCTCTATTTGGCCTGAATCCAGCTTGTTCTTCACCAAGCTTTTCTTCTACAATTCTTCTCAACTGTTTCTAAAGTATGCTTGCGTAGATCTTGCCAGGAACACTCAGTAGGGAAATACCTCTGTAATTCTCACATTCAGTTTTATTTCCCTTTTTATATATGGGTACTCTGAGAGCTCTAATCCAATCATCGGGAATTCGTCACTCTGTCCAGGCTTTCTGAACTATGCAGTACAGCCACTGTAAGACTTTTATACCACCATATATATCAGCATTTCTGGTCGAATATCATCTACTTCTGCTGCCTTCCCTTCTTAATAGAAAATTGTGCATGTCTGGCAGTTTCCCTTATCAAGACTACATGATCACTTTATCCAACCAGAGGAAGTTTTACTAGATTGGTTAAAGTTAAGTTCTCTGATGCAATAATCAGATCCAACACTCTTGAACCTCATGTCCCTTCTATCACATGTTTCCTCGGGTAATTATTCAGCAACTGTATAAATTCCATTTCTTTCCCTGCTTGTGACCATTCCTCCTCCCAATCTATGTTCCCATAGTTGAAATTCCCCATAATAATTACTCGACCTCTACTCATCATGCTATTTGCAAGTACAACCTGAAAACTCCTAACCCTTATTATTATTATTACATAACACCTCCAAGGAGTCCAAAGACTGTTTGAGGGAGGACATCTACTCTACAACTCTCTATCTCCACCAACTACAATGAACCACAACTACAGCCAATGCCATATACTGCCCATCACCACTAGTATTTTCACAGATAATCACAAACATCTAAGCCCACGACGGGATTCAAACATGCAGCTTTTTGGGTGGAGAGCAGATACGTTAACCACTCGGCCAACCAGGCCGGCTAATTTTAGTTACTTCTGGTATTGGCATACATAAACTGCAATGCCCTCTTCATTCTAGAACCTCCCTTACACCTTGTGTTACTTAGCCCACTAAAGTTAACCTGGGGTGCTTAAGAGTCAAAGCTGTATAACTGAGAGGAGACCTCTACATAGACTTTAAAGGACTGCGGAGAACCGCCCAGGGATTCTGACCTAATGTCCAATCCTCACCTTCTCGTGGTGCACCCTGTTGGGTATCTACCTGGATACTGAATGAACGAGGATGGGCTCTCAATTTGGGATTTAGCCGACCACATTGTATTCTTATTGGCTTAAACCAAAATACAAAATGATGGTACAACATGAAAAAATTTCATGCCAGCTGGGGCGTCACCTGGTTAAACAAGGCCCCCGTTGTTTTTGCCACGGAACCAGGACAAACAGCAAAAATTCAGTTACTGGAACAAACCCTAAAACACACCCCAACTCAATATCACCAGAATTGAAGATTGGTACTATCAACATAAGAAGCCTGAATTGCAAAGAAATTGAGCTAGCTGAGGAATTAGATAAGTACCAGATCGACATAATTGGGGTGACTGAAACAAAAAAACCCAAAAACTGATGAGATCTTTCTGAGCAATAAATACAAAATGTTATATTCAGGCAATGACAATCAAGGAAAAGAAGGAGTAGCTGTAGTATTCAATACTAAACATGAGACTAATCTTCTTGAATGGCAGGCAGTTTCAAGTAGAGTGATATGGGCAAATATCAGAATGGGAAACTGGACAATGAGACTTATTTGTGCCTATGGTCCTAGAGAAGGCGCTACTAAGGTAGAAGTGGAAGAATTTTTTGAGGCTCTAGAGCAGTGTTTCTCAAAGTGTGGTACGCATACCCCCGGGGGTACGTGGTAATTTTCGGCAATGCATAATTAAAGGCGTCGTTATATTTTTCAACAAACAGTGCAATTAGAGACAACTGGGATAAAACGGCACTAACTAATGAATCACATACCCTCTCCAACAGAAACTGCTATATAGACCAAGCAAAACCATATGTTGCCGGTGGAACATATGGTTTTGCTTGACACCACCCCCGTCGTTAACATCTTAAAACTAAGAAATATATAGTGAATGTGTGTCAGATATTATGGAATTCGGTTTAAGGGAATTAGCATTTCAACTCTCAACTGTTGAAATGCTAATTTGTCTTTGGTTTGCGCAATCTTTTGTTAATACCGCACCAATCATATGCAGTTCTTCGCTGCTCTACGTATCTCAAGTCTTGTAAGTTACTGGTAAATTTTGCTTGAAATAATGGGAAAGAAGATGAAGCTATTTGGGTAGATGACTTTGACGATGCACACAAAGAAACTGTTCTCAGTGCCAAAAGTAGTGATAGCGAGCTGGAGCTTCTTGGTAAATCGCACCATTTTCAGTTTTTTTCTGAAAACTTTAGTTTCCAAAAATTCCCGCACGTATATCTCGCAAGACGATTTTTTAGCTTTAATTTTGGAAAAAAAGTTAGAGTTATATTTTTTTAGCTTTCAATTTCTTTCGTATGGATCATTGGTTAAAGATTGGATTTATAAAAACCCCAAAAGAGAGCAATATAGCAAATACAAGTAGCTGCAAGCAACAAGAAAACATTGATATTGCATCTGAATCAAATTCAATTGATAGTAGTGCATCTTCTGACATCTCTAGAGAACCAAAATTTAAAAATAAATAATATTTTTTGTTTACATGAACATATAAATTCAAATAAAATAGATATTAATTAATTAATTTATATTAATTAATTTTTAATTATTTAATTAATTAATTTATTTATTTTTAATTATTTAATTTTTAATTAATTAAGAGGTACTTGGTAATAATGAACATTTAAGAAGGGGTATGCGGATATATCTGAAGTTTGAGAAACACTGCTCTAGAGAAAGCTACTGGCACAATGAAAAAGGAAAAGTTGGTCTTTGTTGGGGATCTAAATAGCAGAGTAGAAAGTGATTGTCAGACATACAAAAATGTTTTGGGAAAATTTGGAGAAAAGAGCAAAGCTAATAATAATGGCAAATACCTGTTGGATTTCTGCTCAGGACATGGACTAGTTATTGTTCCATGATGTTCCAACATAAAAATGTACATAAATTCACATGGAGAGAAGAGGCAAGGAATAAGAAAAGTCTCATTGACTATGTTATTGTTGATAGTGATGTTTTCTCCCTGGTCCAGGACACCAGAGTGTACAAAGGATTGAAATTGGAAGTGATCACTATTTAGTCTTGAGCAGGATAAAATTGAATTTCATATTGAAAAGAATAACATGTAAGAAAGTTTTAAACCAAATAAAAGTTG
Source organism: Typopeltis vanoorti (assembly GCF_054136105.1). Classification (NCBI taxonomy): domain Eukaryota; kingdom Metazoa; phylum Arthropoda; class Arachnida; order Uropygi; family Thelyphonidae; genus Typopeltis; species Typopeltis vanoorti. The sequence continues at coordinate 10,748,398 of NC_143552.1, forward strand.
AGCAGCTCTCAGATGTGAACTGTAGACTAAAATGCACATAGATTATTGAAGAAAAAATGAAAGTTTGAGAACAGGAACCAACCCTCGAGATTCAGTGACAAACCTTGAAGAAAACCCTGATTGATTCAGTCAGAGAGGCATATGGTAAGGTTGTCTGCAAGGATAGAAAAATCAGAACTCCAAGGTGAACACAGGAAGCAAAAGAGGCAGTGAAGGAAAAGAAGAAAGCATATCAATAATTCCTGTATTCTCTAAGAGCACAAGCTGGCATATAAGTCAGCTTATGCTCTTAGAGAATACAGCGACAAATGTAAGAAAACTAAACAGTGTAAAACTAGCTAAACAAAAGTCATGGGAGGACATTGGCAAGAACATAGAAATAAATATCAAGAAGGTTGCAAAATATTCTGGAGGTTGTTGAAGAAGCACAGAAATGGAGGAAAGAATGCTGTAAAAGAAATTAGAGATGATAAAGGTGACATGAAAACAAGAGAAAAAGATATCCTTGAAGTATGGAGTAATTATTTCAAAAAATTGCTAAATGAAACTAGCAGCGATAGCAGTGTGGTAAAAAACACTCAACAGGCATACATGTGGATATGGAATACATATCCATACTTGAAGTAGAAAAAGCCATCAAAGGCTTGAAATGTGGAAAGGCAACGGGAGTAGATGATATTCGACCAGAAATGCTTTAAGTATGGTGGAATAAAAGTCTTACATTGGCTGCACTGCATGGTTCAGAAGTCGTGGACAGAGGAACGAATTCCTGATGATTGGAGTAGAGCTTTCATAGTACCCATATATAAAAAGGGAAATAAAACTGAATGTGAGAATTACAGAGGTATTTCCCTACTGAGTGTTACTGATAAGATTTATGCTAGTATACTTGAGAAATGGTTGAGAATAATTGTGGAAGAAAAGCTTGGTGAAAAACAAGCTGGATTCAGGCCATATAGAGGCTGTCAGGATCAGATCTTCACTTTACGACAAATAGTCGAGAAATCATGGGAATATAACAAAGATCTGTATTTAAGTTTTGTCGATCTGGAGAAGGCATATGACAAGATGCCAAGAGAGAGAAGCTATTCAATATGCTACAGTTATATGGTGCCGATGTGGCATTATATCAAGCAATACTTAGTCTTTATTTGTGTTGTAAATCAGCAGTTAGGATTGAAGGAAGTACAGGAAGATGGTTTAATGTTAAATCTGGTGTGAGATAAGGATGTACATTATCCCCTCTGTTATTCATTATCTATATGGATCATGTTATGAAGAAAACGGGTATTAAACCTGATATCAAAATTGGAGAAATTAATGTCAGCTCTTTGCTTTATGCAGACAATGTTATACTTCTAAATAAATCTGCTACAAGTCTGCAAGATTTGCTGACTAAATTGAATGACTGTTGTAATAGATATGGTATGAAGGTCAACAATAAAAAGACAAAGAAAATAGGCAGAATCGTTGAAAATGTCAACTGCATTGTGAATGGAGAACCTGTGGAACAAGTAAAACATTTCAGCTTCTTAGGTACGATTGTTAGTGAAGATGGTAAATTAACTATGGAAATAGACAACAGAATCGACAAAGCTGGTATTGTAGGAAGTCAATTGAATAAATTCATATGGAATAAGAGAGAAATTAGTTCAAACACTAAATTAGCTGTATACAAGACAGTGTTCAAACCAGTTTTAACTTATATATCTGAGAGCTGGGTCAGAAGTAAAACACTTGACCAAAAGACTAGAGACCACAGATATGAGTCCTGAGAAAGATTAGAGGCATGAACAGATGGCATCTATGGCAATATCATATTAAAAACGAAGATATTTGGAAAGAACTTGACATTGTCGGCATCCAGGAATGCGTTAATAGAGCTAATCTCAGGTGGTATGGTCACTTAAACAGAATGGGCGAGGAAAGATTAGCAAAACAAATGTTCTCTGCCAGGTTGGCAGGAAAACGACCCAGAGGAAGACCCAGATATAGATGGATTGATATGGTACCAATTACCTTAGACAATAGAAATATAAGATCTGATAATGTTGGAGTCTTGATAAATAACAGACTGATTTGGAGGGAAATTGTAGATTGGAAGTTAGTAATGATGTAAATTTTTCATGTAGTACTATCATATCCTGTACACCTCTTGAGGGTACATGGCAGGAATTTGATGATGACGATGAAGTTAACCTGAGGTGCTATATTTTGCATCTTGTGATCACTCTCCCACTTAGTAACCTCTAGGTTGCCTTGTACCATGTTCACCTGCATCTTCCCCCCTCCCGCAAACATTCTAGTTTCCCACTTTGTATTTCTGAACTTTCACTGAACAACACTTTCTCAAGACTCCTGATATCAAATTCATTTAGATGAAAATCACCCATCTTATATAAATTCTTCCTTTCATCAGATTCACTCACACTATTCCTCCTATGCAATATATGCACTGACTCATTATTGATTAGAGCTCTCTGTCTCAGCTTGTCTTTATCGTACCATGGTAACAAACTCGCAACTTTTAACAGCAAAAATGAACATTTCTTTCTCTTTAACCCTCTGCATTCTTACAGCATAACTGACATTCTCTATAACTAAGATGAAAAGCCAAACTGCTGTTTTTTTTCTGGCGAAGTTAATTAAATTAAGGGGATAAAAATCCCTTATTATTATACAGCCCGTATGCGAAACTTTAAGATCGAAAACTACGATCTAAGAGTTTCATGCTGACGAACTGTTGGCAAATCCAAGCGTAAGTGACCACTTGGTAGTACCACACCAAGGCAACTCGAAGCAAAGGTGTAGCAAGCTCCCCTCACTATCCTTGATATTTTCTCATAATGTAAAAACACACAGCTCCTAGGAGATGTAATACTGCTTTACATTATGAGGAGAGGTCACTAAGTTTTCAATCTTAAAGTTTCGCCTACTGGTTGTATAATAATAAGGAATTTTTATCCCCTTAATTTAATTAACTTCGCCAGAAAAAAAAAATAGCCATTTGGCTTTTCATCTTAGTTATAATATAATATGTTATAATATAATATAGGGGCACACCTTTCTGGCATTCGTATAGTGAAGGTATGTAAGTTCTTTTCACTTTAAACTTTGATATCATCCAGCTCTAGCTACTCACATGAGAACTCAAAAAAGGTTGAAACTGGTCTGGGTAGTGACCTTTCCTCATAATGTAAAGCAGTATTACATCTCCTAAGAGCTGTGTGTTTTTACATTATGAGAAAATATCAAGGATAGTAAGGGAGCTTGCTCCACCTTTGCTTCGAGTTGCCTTGATGTGGTACTACCAAGTAGTCACTTGCGCTTGGATTTGCCGACTGTTTGTCGGCATGAAACACTTAGATCGTAGTTTTCGATCTTAAAGTTTCGCATACTGGCTGTATAATAATAAGGGATTTTATCCCATTAATTTAATTTGACATTCTCTATCTTAGCTCCAGGAAAACATGATTTCATCACACTCTCATCAAGGACTCATATCAGTGAATCACTGTACACTATCTAATCCTTATTGTCATGCTTTGCTCTTTCATGCTCTGCTTTCTGTCTTCTTTCTTTTGCTTCTCATACATTCTTCAACCTCAGATGTTCCTCCAACCACTCAATCTCATGTTCTGTTCTGTGAAGAATTCCACAGAACAGAACTGTGGAATATATAATGGCACAGTCTTTTCCATTATATCAAGGGTATTTGTGAGATGATGAACCAAACTACTTAGATCTGTTGGATTTAGTTGGACTTCCCCTTAAGGATCTGCAAAGGATAAGCATCTACCTAACCTATCCTAGTGTTTATTTATCAAATACCCTGCACTTCTGGGTTATTTTACTTGAGCCAAACAGACAGATCTTGATGAACATTTGATCTGTATTAAATTCCATGAATCAGCACAACCTTGACTTTCCAAAGATACTATCTCCACGAAACATAGATCCTTTGGAAGAAGATGAAGATTCTACTCTAAATTCATTTTCTTTTAGAATGATTACAAAGAAAGCTGGGAAACCTTACATCCTTTCCCTAATCTGAATAGAAATGAAAGACTCAAGTTATTTCCCCTTATGGAAAATTGTTATTCTTCATACATTTCACCCTTAAATGATGGTTTATATATATATAGATAGATATAGATTATAAATAAATTAAAGTTGCCAAGAAATTATATTCTTGGTTTTAAATCCTTTATCCAAATATAAGCAAGCGGGAAAAAAAAAAAAAAAAAAAAAAAAACTGGCATTGGTAACTAATGCAGAAGATATAGTTGAATTGTTCAATGATCAATTTATCAGTATATTTTATCCTGTATTTTAAGAGGGTATGGCAGAGGAGGTGACTGATGGCGAATGAGCAGAAAGTATATAAAGAATTAAGTAAACTTGATGTCAATAAGGCAATAGGATTGGACAGTATATTGCCACATGTCTTGAGGCAATGCCCTATGGAATTAATGGTAGATTTGGTATAACTATTTAACATGAGTCTTGCAACAAGGTGTCTTCTTGGGATACCACTTTTGTCATCTGCTAAATCCGTGTGTAGAGGTTTAAGTGCTGTGAGGACATCATGTTGGAGGCTTAATGGATTTTTTACAACACTCAGAAAGAATTAAAATAGAATTTAATACTTCCTATATTTCGTCCTAGTCACTAATACATCTACGGGGATTACAAAAACAATTAATGTAACACGCACACACAATTCTTACAATACTAAGCCCAACCACCTGGGTGACACTAAAGTCCTATCTAGGTGGAGCGCCCTCTAAGGGTGGTAGTAGGTGGCCTGGAATATAAGGTGGGACCTCTGGTGATGAGTGTTTCCCAAATCTTTGGAAGCTTAATGCAACCGTATTTATTAAGATTTGGTTGGTTTCTGAGACTGCTGCTTCTAAGAAAAGTCTCTCTCTCTTGAATTTACTGTAGTGGAGCATGGTGGTTTTCTTCCATGATACTCTGTGGGTGGTGTCCAAAACATGGTCAGCCAAGCCTGAATGGCCATAGTTGTGTTTACAGATGTAAGACTTGTGTTCCTCCAGGCAGATGGATGCTGATCTGCCTGTCTGTCCAAAGTATGCCAGCTTGCAGGAACAGGGTACTTTGTAAACTCCAGGCAGCGAGAGAGGAGGGAGCTGATCTTTCATAGAACGGATAAGGGTAGCAAGTTTGCGGTAGGGCTTATATGCTGTGTGTAGGTTGTACTTTTTTAGTATCTTGGCTATTTTTTCAGATGTGCCACGGATGTAGGGTATGGTGATGGCATTTTTAAACTCTTGTTGACGAGAAGGACGGGGAATGGGGGAGGAACTGATTCTTTTTTTGATACTGTGTTCGCTGTAGCCATTGGAGAGGAAAGTGTTGTGTATGTGGTTAAGTTCAGTAGTAAGGGCGGTTCCACTGGAACAAAGATTGTGGGCTCTCTTAGTAAGAGTTTTGATGATGCCATATTGTTGTAAGGGGTGGTGGTGGGAGAGTTTGTGAATGTATCTGCCTGTGTGTGTGGGTTTTCTGTATACAGTGAAGGCAAGTGTATCATTAGGCAGGCATGTGACTAAGGTGTCTAGGAAGGGTAAACAGTTGTTCTTTTCCTTTTCCATAGTAAACTGGATTCTTGGATGTAGGCTATTAAGATGACTGAGGAAGGAGTCTAACGTGTCTGAGCCATGAGGCCAAATAGAGAACACATCATCTACATATCTTAGCCAGATAGAAGGTTTGAGTGGGGCTGAGTCTATGGTTTGTTTTTCGAAATCTTTATAGAAATTGGCAAGGACGGGTGAGAGGGGGGGAACACATGGCGATTCCCTCTATCTGCTTGTAGATTTGTTCTTCCAAGAGAAATATCCAGAGTTAATGGCAAAGGAAAAGAGATCTAAGATGTCAGGGGGAAAAACGTTTTCTAAGAGAGATAAGGTGTCAGTTAAGGGAATATTGGTAAACAAAGAGGAGATACCAAAGCTTACCAATATGTCTGCATTATTCAAGGTTAAATTTTCTGTGAGGGCTTTAAAGTGGGTCGAGTTTTTTATATAGGAAGTGGGCCTTCCGGTTAGGGGGGGGGGTCAGAGAGTTGGCCAGCTGTTTAGACAGTCTGTAGCAAGGTGCATTGGTGGAATCTACTATAGGTCTGAGTGGGGAATTGGGTTTGTGGATTTTTAGTAAACCGTATATTTGGGGGGGGAGTGGAAAGGCTTAAGTTTTTTCGTGACCTTTCTGCTCCCGTCGTATTTAATATATGAAGTATTAAATTCTATTTTAATTCTTTTTGAGTGTTGTAAAAAATCCATTAAGCCTCCAACATGACCTGCTAAATCATTTATACCAGCAAAAGTAAACATTTCTTATGCTTTAACCCTCTGCATCCTTATAGCATAACCGACATCTCTATCTTAGCTCCAGGAAAACATGATTTCATCACACTCTCGTCAAGGACATCCCAAAGCAATGAAAGGTGGGATAAATTGTTCCACTTCACAAAGGAGGGGAGGGAGGGATAAGACCAAAGCTACAAATTATAGGCCAGTCTGAGTGTGGAATTGTTGCATTAAGGTATTAGAGAAGTTGATTATGTGTGTACACACACACAGTACTAGAATTCAGAAATGCATTGATAATAGCAGTATTCTTTGTGATGGTCAGCATGCATTTGTTAGGGGGAAGGTCGTGTTTCTGCATTCTGCTTACATATTACAATGAGGTGACAAATTCACTCGTTAAAAGAGATGCATATACAGTGGTGTACTTTCTTTGATATTGTGCTACATGACAAGAGGAGCTAAATTGTAGCTAAATTGAAACAGATGGGATTAGATAGCAGACTGGAACCTAACTTCTGTCTCACTCCTCTATTATTCCCCAATTTCTACACTGTATTTAGCCATTAAAGTCCTCAACACAGTTGCTTAAACCTATCATCAGCAGACCAAGTACTATAATGATGATGTATGTACTTTTTCTTATGGCCACATTTTTGGCATATTTGAATGAAAAGCATCCAAGAAGTACATTTAACTATAAAAAATGATTAAATAACAGTTTCTGTGTGAAGAACAAGAATGCAAGTAATCATAATTCACACAATAATGAATAACAGAGGACTTATGTGAAAGATTTTTTATTTCGCAGAATTTCAAAAGTATAAAGGGCATCATCAGTATAAAATTAAAGGTAAATAACCAGAAGTAACACAACGAAGATTCAACAATGAGAAAGTGTGAGTTACACAGGCATGCACAGTCTCAATTACTTTTTAGGTCCTAACGACTACTTTTTAAATGAATTATATATGCACGCACACACATACATATTAAAGATACCAGGAAATTATGTTCTTGGTTTTAAATCCTTTATCCAAGTATAAGCAAACAAAAACATTTTCACGTGAAGTAACTATATGACTGGGCTCCTTGTATATAGAGGCTAATGACTTCACATAGATTGCCTTAGTATCCCATAATGCAACTCACATATCCTTACGGACTGTATAATGCTATGCATTATGGGAAGGGATACTACCCAGACCAGTTTCAACCTTTATTAAGGTCTCATCAGTGGGAGCCAGATTCAGAAGTGATAACAAGGTTGAAGTAATCCAGACGTCATCATCATCAAATTCCTGTCATGTACCCCCAAAGAGGTGTACAGGATATGATAGTACTACATGAAAAAAATTACATCATTACTAACTTCCTTTCTACAATTTTCCTCCAAATCATTCTGTTACTTGTCAAGACTCCAACATTATCAGATCTTATATTTCTATCGTCTAAGGCACTTTGTACCGTATCAATCCACCTATATCTTGGTCTTCCTCTGGGTCGTTTTGCTGCCAACCTGGCAGAGAACACTTGTTTTGCTAATCTTTCTTTGCCCATTCTATTTAAGTGACCATACCACCTGAGATGAGCTCTGCTGACGCATTCCTGGATGGTGACAATGTCAAGTACTTTCCTAATATCCTCATTTTTAATATGATATTGCCATTGATGCCATCTGTTCACGCCTATAATCTTTAACAGGACTCTGATATCTGCAGTCTCTGGTCTTTGGTCAAGTGTTTTACTTCTGACCCAGCTCTCAGATCCATAAGTTAAAACTGGTTTGAACACTGTCTTGTATACAGCTAATTTAGTGTTCTGACTAATTTCTCTCTTATTCCATATGAATTTATTCATTTGACTTCCCACCATACCAGCTTTGCTGATTCTGTTGTCTATTTCCATATTTAATTTACCATCTTCACTAAAAATCGTGCCTGAGTAGCTGAAATGTTTTACTTGTTCCACATGTTCTCCATTCACAACACAGTTGACATTTTCAATGATTCTGCCTATTTTCATTGTCTTTGTCTTTTTAATGCTGACCTTCATACCATATCTGTTACAACAGTTATTCAGTTTAGTCAGAGAATCTTGCAGACTTGAAGCGGATTTATTTAGAAGTATAACATCATCCGCATAAAGCAAAGAGCTGACATTAACGTCTACAATTTTGATATCATGTTTAATACCACTTTCCTTCATAATGTGATCCATATAGATAATGTACATCCTTGTCTCACACCAGATTTAACATTAAACCATCTTCCTGTACTTCCTTCAATTCTAACTGCTGACTTACAACTCAAATAAAGACTAAGTATTGCTTGATATAATGCTCCATTGACGCCATATAACTGTAGCGTATTGAATAGCTTCTCTCTTGGCACCTTGTCATATGCCTTTTCCAGATCGACAAAACTTAAATACAGATCTTTGTTATATTCCCATGTTTTCTCAACTATTTGTCGTAAAGTGAAGATCTGATCCTGACAGCCTCTATTTGGCCTGAATCCATCTTGTTCTTCACCAAGCTTTTCTTCCACAATTCTTCTTAACCGTTTCTCAAGTATACTTACGTAGATCTTGCAAGGAACACTCAGTAGGGAAATACCTCTGTAATTCTCACATTCAGTTTTATTTCCCTTTTTATATATGGGTACTATGAGAGCTCTACTCCAATCATCGGGAATTCGTCCCTCTGTCCAGGCTTCAGAACTATGCAGTGCAGCCACTGTAAGACGCTTATACCACCATTCTTCAGCATTTCTGGTCGAATTTCATCTACTCCTGCTGCCTTTCCACATTTCAAGCGTTTGATGGCTTTTTCTACTTCAAGTATGGATATGTATTCCTGACTGCATGCCTGGTCAGTGTTTTTTACCACTGTGCTGTCATCACTGCTTGTTTCATTTAGCAGTTTTTTCAAAGTAATTACTCCATACTTCAAGGATATCTTTTTATCCCATTTTCATTTCACCTTTATCATCTCCAACTCCTTTTACAGCACTCTTTCCTCCATTCCTATGCTTCTTCAACAACCTCCAGAATATTTTGCCAACTTCTTGATATTTATTTTCTATATTCTTGCCAAAGTCCTCCCATGAGTTTTGTTTAGCTAGTTTTACACACTGTTTAGCTTTCTTACATTTGTCTCTGTATTCTGTAAGAGTAAAAGCTGACTTATTTGCCAGGAACTTTTGATATGCTTTCTTCTTTTCCTTCACTGCCTCTTTAACATCGTGTGTCCACCATGGAGTTCTAATTTTTCTATCCTTGCAGACAACTTCACCACATGCTTCTCTAGCTGAATCAATCAGGGCTTTCTTCGAGGTTTGATTCCTGTTCTCAAACTCTTTCATTTTTTCTTCAATAATCTTCGTGTATTTTAGTCTACAGTTCACATCTGAGAGCTGCTCAACTTTTATTCGCTTTAAAACTTTCTTACATGTTCTTCTTTTCAATGTGGTATTCAATTTTATCCTGCTCTGCTCAAGACTAAATTGTGATCACTTCCAATTTCAAATCCTCTGTACACTCTGGTGTCCTGCATCAGGGAGAAAACATCACTATCAACATTAACATAGTCAATGAGACTTTTCTTATTCCTTGCCTCTTCTCTCCATGTGAATTTGTGCACATTTTTATGTTGGAACATGGTGTTGGTAATAACCAGTGCATGTCCAGAGCAGAAATCCAACAGATATTTGCCATTATTATTAGCTTTGCTCTTTTCTGCAAATTTTCCCAAAATATTTTTGTATGTCTCACAATCATTTCCTACTCTGCTATTTAGATCCCCAACAAGAGACCAACTTTTTCTTTTTCATTGTCTCAGTTGCTTTTTCTAAAGCGTCAAAAAATTCCTCCACTTCTACCTTAGTAGAACCTTCTGTGGGATCATTGGCACAAATAAGTCTCATTGTCCAGTTTCCATTCTGATATTTGCCCATATCACTTTACTTGAAACTGCCTGCCATTCAAGAAGATTAGCCTCATATTTAGTATTGAATACTACGGCTACTGTTTCTTTTCCTTGATTGTCATTGCCTGAATATAACATTTTGTATTTATTGCTCAGAAAGATCTCATCAGTTTTTGGGTTTTTTTGTTTCAGTCACCCCTATTATGTCGATCTGGTACTTATCTAATTCCTCAGCTAGTTCCATTTCTTTGCCATTCAGGCTTCTTATGTTGATAGTACTGATCTTTAACTCTGGTGGTGTTGAGTTGGGGTGTTTTTTCAGATTTGTTCCAGTAGCTGACTTTTCGCTGTTCGCCCTGGTTCCCTGGCGAAAACAACAGTGGCCTTGTTTAACCGGGCGATGCCCCAGCTGGAATGAAATTTTGTTATGTTGTACCATCATTTTTTATTTTGGTTTAACCAATAGGAATACAGTTTGGTCGACTAAATTCCAAATTGCCAGTCCATCCTCGTTCGTTCAGTATCCAAGTAGATACCCAACAGGGTGCACCACAAGAAGGTGAGGATTGGACATTAGGTCAGAATCCCTGGTCGGTTCTCTGCATTCCTTTAAAGGCTATTTGGAGGTCTCCTCTCAGTTATACAGCTTTGACCCTTATGCACCCCTATCCAGCCAATCCAGAAATCATATTTTTATATACAAGTAGTCAAAAGGTGTCGAACCTTATTACTAAAATACTCCAGATTAGCAATGGATGTTGAAAGATTTTTTTAACTTGGTTATACTGTGCTGACAATCACAAAGAACACTACTATTATGAACCCATTTCTGAATTCTAGTCCTCACCAAGTTCTCTGATACCTTAACATAACAATTCCAGACACTCAGATTGGCCTATAATTTGTATCCATAGTCTTATCCCCACCCCTTTTGGGAAGTAGAACAGTACTCCCCCCTTTTCATTCCTTGGTGACACACCCTGTAGAAAGACTCATGTTAAATAATTATGTGAAATCTGCCATTAATTCTATAGGTCATTCCCTCATGACATGGCAATATACTATCAAATCCTATTGTTTTACTGACATCAAGTTTACTTAATTCCTTATGTACTTTCTGCTTATTCACCATCAGTCCCTCTGCCATACCCTCTATATCCCAGCCTCTCCTAATGTTGCCTTCACGAGAATAAACTGCATTGATAAATTGATCATTGCATAATGCAACTATGTCCTCTGTATTGGTTACCAATCTGCTAGTGTCATCAACTAGCTTTATCCTTCCATAGTTATTTTTCCTTCTTATTGCCACATATCGAAAGATCTCACTATAATTTTTCTTCACCTCATTAGCTAATTTCTTCTCATACTGCACTTTTGCTGCCTTTACCAACCAAATTACCTTCCTGGCCTGCTCTTTGTACTCTTCATGCAACTGATCATTACCAACATTCATCTAGTGTTGCTTCCACAGTGCCTTCTTCCAGATTTCACACTTAATCTCTTCATGCATCCATTTTACTCCTACTTTGTTTAGCCTTTTCACTTGTGAAATACACTCACACATTGCTGGTGTTAAATAGCTCTTGATCAATGCCCACACAGCGTCTTAATCCTTCTCTCTCAACTCCTCTTCTTATGCTTGGAGTTGAATGAGAAGCACATAGTCATGTCATGCTATGAGACAACTATGTGCTATGAGCTATAGCACATAGTTGTCTCCTAAGCTTTCCATAATCACCAGTCTTGTAGTTTCACATATACCCCTTCTTTTAGAGAAGGGGTATATGTATACCCCTTCTTTTAGAGAAGTTCTCATATGACTGGCTGCCACCTAGGCGATCGCTTAATGTCATTCTCTCCAACCTTGGACCCTCCAAGATTAGACCCTCCATTCACAGAACATCCTCTGATGATATAACCAGATCTAAGACTGTTAACCCTCGTGTGCCCTCCGTTATGTACTGCTTAAGATTGTTGTCCTTAAGAATTCGAGAAATTCATTCTCCTTATTCCCTGATGCTACTCTTCATCTCAATCATTATTGCCATAATTAAAATGACATAATCATCACCCTTTTCTTCTCACTAAGCCAAGTTGCCTGCATTTCTTTGTCTCCATGTTCCCTGGCAACACCCCACAAATATTTCATTCTATCGACCTCCACTTCATGCCCCATTGCTTCAAAACCATTGCCACTTTTTTCCCTCTTGTATCTCAACCTTGCAAGGATATAATTCTCCTAATATCATCAATATTTAACGATACGTTTCATAGATTTGAATATGGCGCCAATGCGACGTAAGATAATGGCGTTCAAAAATACGACGCCATTGTTCAAAAACTATAATGTGAGAGCATTTGTCCAATGTGATGTATGTGGAATGTATGCATTCCTGAATGAGGCTGGAGTTTGGATTGAAAGTGATAGTGGTGGGAGAATGTGCAGAAAGTGTAAGCAAAGTGAGGAGTTGAATTATGTGTCAGGTTGTGAGACAGCTATGGTTGAAGAAAGCCAGAATGTGAGTAAAAATAGTGGCTTGATAGGGAATTGTGATGTACAAGATGGCAATGAGAGCGGTGATCTAAGAAGGAGTGAGAGCAACTATACAGAGAGAGAAAATGGTTTGAACGATAAAAAAAATGAGGAATTATTTGTAGGAAGTGAGATCTCTAGGTTGCGCGCAGTGATACAAAATGTGCAGCGGCAATTAGAGCACCTGCAAAACTCTTTCCAGAGTGATTCAGCTAACATAAATAACCAGCGTAAGAGTGGGCGAGTTTCTGAAATGAAGGAAACAGTGTTGTAGTGACTCGTTATTAAGAGGAGTGATAGATGGGAGTGTAACTAAATCGTACTTTCTGGGTGCGAAATTTAAGGATGTAAGTGAGAGTATTAGAGTGCAAAAACAGAGGGTGAAAGAATTAATAATTGTGGCGGGTACGAATGAATTGAAAGGTGATAAATTTTTTATGAGAAAGGACTTGAAAGTATTGTTAAAGGTAGCGAAAGAAAAGAGTGACAGAGTTAGAATGGTGAGTCTTTCGCAGAGAGGAGTTTAGAAGGAGGGCCATAATCGCAAATGACATTATGCGCAGGTTATGCAGACAGTGTGGTGTGGAATTCGTGGACGTGTGGAATGAGTTTGGCGGGCGAAAGGACTTATACAAGATGGATGGCCTGCATTTGAATGGACTTGGTGTGCGGAGACTGGAAAAAGTGTTGCTGAATGAAGTGAAAATGGATGTGCAGAACCAGGGAAACTAGAACTACCAAGGAGGGGGGGGGGGAAGTGGATATCCAGACATCAGTGAGACAGTTGAGTGTAAAAATATATATAATGTACCTGAGCCAGCAATAAGGACAAAAAATGGGAATGGGATATTTAGAATAATGCATCAAGATAGGGGTGGGACAAAGGGATCACTGCATTTCATGTATACTAATGCCAGGAGTATTAGGAACAAGAAGGAAGAATTTTTTGCCTTGATTGGCTCTTCCTGGCTGCAGGTTGTTGGTATTAGTGAAACATGGCTGACGAAAGATGATATAGTTAGTGTGATAGAATGTGTAGGTTATAGTGTGTTTAGGAGGGACAGAGAGAATAAAATGGTGGGAGGGGTGTTATTGATGATAGCTGATGAACTGCAGCCAACGAGAATTGATGTTGTATCGCAGGATAGTGAAAAGAGCTCATTTGAGGCTATTTGGTGTGAGATTGAGACTGGCAGAATAAAATATACAGTTGGGTGCTGCTATAGACCAGGTGATGGAATAGATGGTGGAGATAGTATGCATAAACAAATTGATGAAATGAGTGGAAGGAGGGTAATTATTATGGGGGATTTTAATTATGGTAACATTGATTGGAAGGAGGAGAGGACACATGTGAGGAAGGAAATGGATTTTATTCAATTATTAAGGGATAACTATCTGAGACAGCATGTAATTGAAAATACTAGGGGTGTGAGAGTGCTTGACCTGGTAATAGCATCTCACAATTTGACTGTAATGAATATGACTATGTTGCCACCTATTGGTAAGAGTGATCATAAGGTCTTGACCTGGGAGATGGCTAAAGGTGTGGAATTTTTGATTAAGAAGGGTATATGTGGAATTACTGTGCTGGCAAGTATGACAAGCTTAGGAGATTGCTTGGATCAGTGCCATGGCATGTACAACTGCAAGGGCTGGACGTCGATAGAGCATGGGAAGTGGTCAAGGAGCATTTACAGGAGGTTATGGCTGATTGTATACCTAGGGTCCGAATAGTAAAACAAGTAGGGGTTAAATGGATGAATAACACCATTAAGCTTGAGTGTGGAGGGAATTTAAAGAAAGGGGTGACCTGCAGGCACACGAACGGTATAAATTGCAGGCCAGAAGGGTAACAAGTGTGGTAAAAACAGCAAAAGCCGATTATGAAAGGAAACTAGCTATGCAAGCAAAAGAGAATCCCAAACAGTTCTTTCAATATGCTGCAAGCAAGAAAAAACTGTACATGGCAAAATGATTTTAAGGAATGACGATGGTAAGGAGGTCACTGAATCAGTCGATATAGTGGAGTTACTGAGCATGCACTTTGCAAAAGTATATCATCCAGGTGGTGACATTGAAAAAATGAAGGAGCCATTAGTTTATACGGGAATTGTGATGAATGAAGTGGAGGTGAATAGTCTATTACAGAACCTTAATGTGAATACATCTGTGGGATTGGATGGTATACCGGCACGGGTCTTGCGTGAAGCGGCTAAGGAATTATCAGTGCCCTTGACCATGTTGTTTAATTTGAGTCTTCGGTCTGGTTTAGTCCCGAAGGCGTGAAAAGAGGGGAAAATAGTTTCACTGCATAAAGGAGGATCCAGGATTAAGGTTGCAAATTACCGACCGATCAGCATATCAGGAGTTGTTGTCAAGGTCTTGGAGAAAGTAGTCAAGAGAAAAATACAGGAATGGATTGATGAAAATGAGATACTGTACATGGGACAGCATGGCTTTGTGAAGGGTAGATCATGCCTGAGTAACTTGCTCAAGTTTTATAACAAGGTGACGGCTGAACTGGATAAGGGAAATGGGTTTACAGTGATACTGCTGAACATGGCAAAGGCGTTTGACAGGATACCACATGGAATTCTAATCCGTAAACTACAACATATGGGAACGGATATAGGGTTGGTGAGATGGATAGGTGGGTGGTTGATGGAGAGATATCAAGGAGTGGTTTATTCAGGAGTGGAGTCCAAAAGACGGCCTGTGACTAGTGGGGTGCCGCAGGGTTCTGTTCTTGGACCACTGCTGTTTAATCTGTTCATTAACGATATAGGGGAAGGATCTAAGTGGAACAGTTCATTTGTTCGCTGATGATGCAAAGTTGGGGAGGACGATAGTGAATACAGAAGATGTCAAAGTCTTGCAGGATGACTTAGATAGATTGGAGTTCTGGGCTAAGGAGAATGGATGTCAATTTAATGTGACATTTGGGGTGAAAAGATTAGCAGCAGTATACCATGGGTGGAACTGTACTTCAAGAGATTGATGAGGCCAGGGACTTGGGAGTGTTGGTGGATAGGGAGATGAAGTTTAGGGGGCACATTGCGAAAGTAGCTAAATCAGCTCATCAACTCACTTGGTTGTTGAAAAATACCTTAACGAGCAGAGACAAGCAAGTTATTGTACCTCTACCGAGCCTTGATAAGACCTCATCTTGACTACTGTGCCCAGATTTGGTCACCTCGGTTCCTTCTTGATGGGGAGGAGGTGGAGAGGATCCAGAGGCGAGTGACTAAGATGATAGCAGGTCTATGGAATGAACCATATGAGAACAGGTTGAAGATTTATGGGTTGCAGAAACTGGTTGATAGGCAGAAAAGGGGAGATATGATTGAGACATTCAAATTGCTAAAAGGATTCTATAAGATTAATTCAGAAGATATTTTTGAGATCAGGACTGGTGGTGGGAGAACTAGGGGACACCAATGGAAGCTGGGCAAGAGTGTGGTTAGCAGTGGTGTTAGAGCTGGGTTCTTTACTTTTAGAGTGGTAAATGAGTGGAATAAGCTGCCAGAGTCTGTTGTGGGTGCTATGACAGTGAGCGAGTTCAAGGCAAGGTATGATAGATACTGTGAGAATGTCGTATAGTTGTGTGGACATGATGTTTAGGGCCTCTCTCGATGAGTCTAAGGACTCCCTGGAGTAGCCCGAAAATAATAATAATAATAATAGCATCCCCCCCCTTTGCCTTTCCTATCTTCACAAAAAAACATCATATCCCTCCATTTCTATTCCCATCAAGATGTTATTTTCTTTAACTTTTATCACATTCCAACTGTTTTCAGGCACATAAACTCAATTAATGCAACAATTTGATTTTCATTATTTCTGACACTCCTGGCATTCGTAAATCAACATAATTCATTTCTTATTTATAACCAGTCCTACTCATCCTTCCTCATCTGTGACCGCCCCTGTCTGCTCATCTTCTGCCCTACATAGTCCTCCAGACCCAACCTTCCCCCTCCCCTCCCTGTGTATTCCTGACTATTCTCTTCCTATGGTGACCAGTCCCTTACGTGCGTTCATTACTTTTAGAAGCCAGTCTCGTTACACCTTGTTTCTGTGACCTACCCCATTTCTCTGTCCAACTTGCATTCTATTCTCATTCATAGTCACATCAGTCTCAACTAGTCCACTCCCCTACTCATTCCCATCATTTTTAACTTTCACTGATACCTTGTTTGCATCACTCATTACATCTTGTTCTCCAGTCTTCATGTCACCTTTATCATCACTAATTCCTTTTGCAGCACTCTTTCTTCTATTTCTGAACTTTTTCAACAACCTCCAGAATATTTTTCCACCTTCCTGATATTTATTTAACATGTTCTTGCCCAAGTCTTTCCATGAGTTTTGTTTAGCTAGTTTTACACGGTGTTTAGCTTTCTTACATTTGTATTCTCTAAGAGCTCAAGCTGACCCATTTGCCAATAACTTTCGAAATTATTTCTTCTTTTCCATCACTGCCTCTTTAACTTCATATGTTCACTATGGAGCTCTGATTTTTCTATCTTTGCAGACAACTCAACATATGCCTTTCTGGCTGATTCAATCAATGTTTTCTTTAGGACTTGCCACTGAATCTCCATGATTTGGTTCCTGTTCTCAAAATCTTTCATTTTTTCTTGAATAATGTCTGTCTATTTTAGTTTACAGTTCACATCTGAGAGCCTCTCAACTTTATTCGCTTTAAAACTTTCTTGCATGTTCTAATTTTCAATAGGAAATTCAGTTTTATCCTGCTGAAGACTAAATAGTGATCACTTCCAATTTCAAATCCTCTGTACACTCTAGTGTCCTTGACCAGTGAGAAAACATCGCTATCAACAATAACATAGTCGAGACTTTTCTTATTCCTTGCCTGTTCTCTTCATGTGAATTCGTGCACATTTTTATGTTGGAACATGGTGTTAGTATTAACCAGTCCATGTCCTGAGCAGAAATCCAACAAGTATTTTCCATTATTATTAGCTTTGCTCTTTTCTTCGAATTTTCACAAGACATTTTTTATGTGTGACAATCATTTCCTACTCTGCTATTCAGATCTCCAACAAAGACCAACTTTTCTTTTTTCATTGTGTCAGTTGCTTTTTCTAAAGCCTCAAAGAATTTTCACAAGATATTTTTTATGTATGACAATCATTTCCTACTCTGCTATTCAGATCTCCAACAAAGACCAACATTTCTTTTTTCATTGTGTCAGTTGCTTTTTCTAAAGCCTCAAAAAATTCTTCCATTTCTACCTTAGTAGAACCTTCTGTGGGGCTATGGGCACAAATAAGTGACAAGGTCATTGCCTGAATACAACATTTTGTATTTTTGCTTAGAAAGATCTCTCCAGTTTGTGTCTGTTTTGTTTCTGTCACCCTTATTATGTTGATCTGGTATTATCCAATTCCTCAGCCAGCTTCATTTCTTTACCATTCAGGCTTCTTGTGTTGATAGTACCAATCCCGAACTCTGGTGATGTTGAGTTGGGGTGTGTTTCAGAATTTCTTCCAGCAGCTGACTTTTCACTGTATGGTATGCTCTTGTTTCCTGGGAAAAACAATCATTTTATTTGTGGTTTAAGCCAATAAGAATACAGTTAGGCGGCTAAATCCCAAATTTCCACCCCATCCTCATTCATTCACTAATCACGTAAATACTTAACAGGGTGTACCGGAAGAAGGTGAGAATTGGACATTATGCCAAAAGCTGTGGTCGATTCTCTGCATTCCTTTAAAGGCCACGTGAAGTTATACATCTTTGACCCTTAAGCACCTCACATTTATTACTTATATATATAATATATATTTTATTATACAGCTGATAGAAAGAAAAAGGAAAAGTTGGTCATTCTTGGAGACCTAAACAGCAGATAGGAAATTAATATTAGAAATCAAAATGTTTTGGGAAAATTTGGAGAAAAAAGCAAGGGAATGTGAAGGAAAAGTTACTATTTTGGGCAACTCCAAGGAGTCCTTAGACTCATCGAGGAAGGCCCTAAATATCAAGAACAACTATTCGGCTTTCGCACAATATCTATCATACTTTGCTTTGAATTAATTTACAGTCATGGCACCCACAACAAACTCTGGCAGCTTATTCCACTCATTCACCACTCTCCAAATAAAAAAACTTTGAGTTTTAACACCCTTGCTAACTACACTCATGCTCAGTTTCCATGGATGGCTCCTAGTTCTCCATCACCAGTCCTGTTCTGAAAAATTTTTCTCTGAATTAATCTTGTAAAAACCCTTCAGTAATTTGAATGTCTCAATCATACGCCCCTTTTCTGCCTATCAACCAATTTCTGTAACCCACAGATCTTCAACCTGTTCCCTTAAGATTCATTCCATAGACAAGCTATCATCTTGGTGACTCGCCTCTGGATCCTCTGTACCTCCTCCCCATCAAGAAGAAACCCGGGGGCCTAGATCCTGGCACAGTAGTCAAGATAGGGTCTTATCAAGGCTCGATAAAGAGGAACAATAACTGGCTTATTTCTGCTCGTCAAAGTATTCTTTAATAACCAAGTGATCTGATTTAGCCACTTTTGCTATGTGCTCCCTATCCACCAACACACCCAAATCTCTGGTTTCGTCAGCCTCCTGGAGTACAGTTCCACCAATGTGATATACTGCTGCTAATTTTTTCATCCCAAAATGCATAACCTTACACTTTGCTACATTAAACTGACATCCAGTCAACTTTAGTCCAGACTGCCAGTCTATACAAATCATCATCATCATCATCATCAAATTCCTGCCATGTACCCTCAAGGGGTGTACAGGATATGATAGTACTACATGAAAAAAATTACATCATTATTAATTTCCTATCTACAATTTTCCTCCAAATCAGTCTGTTACTTGTCAAAACTCCAACATTATCAGATCTTATATTTCTATCGTCTAAAGCACTTTGTACTGTATCAATCCACCTATAACTTGGTTTTCCTCTGGGTCGTTTTGCTGCCAACCTGGCATAGAACACTTGTTTTGCTAATCTTTCCTTACCCATTCTGTTTAAGTGACCATACCACCTGAGATTAGCTCTGCTAACGCATTCCTGGATGCTGACAATGTCAAGTACTTTCCTAATATCCTCGTTTTTAATATGATATTGCCATTGATGCCATCTGTTCACGCCTATAATCTTTCTCAGGACTCTCATATCTGTGGTCTCTAGTCTTTGGTCAAGTGTTTTACTTCTGACCCAGCTCTCAGCTCCATAAGTTAAAACTGGTTTGAACACTGTCTTGTATACAGCTAATTTAGTGTTCCGACTAATTTCTCTCTTATTCCATATGAATTTATTCAATTGACTTCCCACCATACCAGCTTTGTTGATTCTGTTGTCTATTTCCATATTTAATTTACCGTCTTCAGTAAAAATCGTGCCTAAATAGCTGAAATGTTTTACTTGTTCCACAGGTTCTCCATTCACAACACAGTTGACATTTTCAATGATTCTGCCTATTTTCATTGTCTTTGTCTTTTTATTGCTGACCTTCATACCATATCTATTACAACAGCTATTCAATTTAGTCAGAGAATCTTGCAGACTTGTAGCAGATTTATTTAGAAGTATAACATCATCCGCATAAAGCAAAGAGCTGACATTAACATCTCCAATTTTGATATCATGTTTAATACCACTTTCCTTCATAATGTGATCCATA
The DNA here is from genome assembly GCF_054136105.1 of Typopeltis vanoorti. Taxonomy (NCBI): domain Eukaryota; kingdom Metazoa; phylum Arthropoda; class Arachnida; order Uropygi; family Thelyphonidae; genus Typopeltis; species Typopeltis vanoorti. The sequence continues at coordinate 10,768,881 of NC_143552.1, forward strand.
TAGATAATGAATAACAGAGGAGATAATGTACATCCTTGTCTCACACCAGATTTAACATTAAACCATCTTCCTGTACTTCCTTCAATTCTAACTGCTGACTTACAACTCAAATAAAGACTAAGTATTGCTTGATATAATGCCCCATTGACACCATATAACTGCAGCGTATTGAATAGCTTCTCTCTTGGCACCTTGTCATATGCCTTTTCCAGATCGACAAAACTTAAATACAGATCTTTGTTATATTCCCATGCTTTCTCGACTATTTGTCGTAAAGTGAAGATCTGATCCTGACAGCCTCTATTTGGCCTGAATCCAGCTTGTTCTTCACCAAGCTTTTCTTCCACAATTCTTCTCAACTGTTTCTCAAGTATACTTGCATAGATCTTGCCAGGAACACTCAGTAGGGAAATACCTCTGTAATTCTCACATGCAGTTTTATTTCCCTTTTTATATATGGGTACTATGAGAGCTCTACTCCAATCATCGGGAATTCGTCCCTCTGTCCAGGCTTTCTGAACTATGCAGTGCAGCCACTGTAAGACTCTTATACCACCATACTTCAGCATTTCTGGTCGAATGTCATCTACTCCTGCTGCCTTTCCACATTTCAAGCCTTTGATGGCTTTTTCTACTTCTAGTATGGATATGTATTCCTGACTGCATGCCTGGTCAGTGTTTTTTACCACTGTGCTGTCATCACTGCTTGTTTCATTTAGAAGTTTTTCAAAGTAATTACTCCATACATCAAGGATATCTTTTTCCCCCGTTTTCATGTCACCTTCATCATCTCGAATTCCTTTTACAGCACTCTTTCCTCCATTCTTAAGCTTCTTCAACAACCTCCAGAATATTTTGCCACCTTCTTGATATTTATTTTCTATATTCTTGCCAAAGTCTTCCCATGACTTTTGTTTAGCTAGTTTTACACAGTGTTTAGCATTCTTACATTTGTCTCTATATTCTCTAAGAGCACAAGCTGACTTATTTGACAGGAACTTTGGTATGCTTTCTTCTTTTCCTTCACTGAATCATCCTGCAAAATTTTGACATCATGTGCATTCAGCAAATAAATGAACAGTTCCACTCAAATCCTTTCCTATAGCATAACGAATAAATTAAATAGCAGTGGTCCAAGAACAGAATCCTGCGGCACACCACTAGTAACAGGCCTACTTTTGGACTCCACTCCTGAATAAACTACTTTCTGATATCCCTCCATCAATCACCCTCCTATCCATCTCACCAACCCTATATCCATCCCCATTTGGTATCCTGTCAAAGACCTTAGCAAAGTCCAGCAGTATCACTGTAAATCCATTACCCTTATCCAGTTCAGCTGTCACTGTATTATAAAACATGAGCAAGTTACTGAGGCATGATCTACCCTTCACAAAACCATGCTGTGCTCCATACAGTATCCCATTTTCATCTGTCCATTCTCCTGTATTTTGCTCTTGACTAATATCTCCAAAACCTTGACATGATCGGTCTCTAATGATTCCTGATCGGTCGGTAATTTGCAACAGCAGTCTTGGAACCTCCTTTATGCAATGGAACTATCTTCCCCTCTCCCCTCCCCCTTGGGACTAACCCAGAGCTGAGACTTAAATTAAACAATATGGTGAAGGGAACTGACAATTCCTTTGCTGTTTCACATAAGACTCAAGCAGGTATATTATCCAATCCCACAGATGTATTTACATTAAGGTTCTGTAATATACTATTCACCTCCATTTCATTCACTTCAATTCCTGTATCAGTCATTCGTTCCCTCATTCCTGCAATATCACGGCCTGGATGATATACTCTTGCAAAGTGTTCGCTTAGTAATTCTACTATTTCAGCTAATTCAGTTACCTCCCTGCCATAGGCATTCCTTAGAATCATTTTGCCATATACATTTTTTCTTTTACTTGCAGTATATCGAAAGAACTGTTTGGGATTCACTTTAGCTTGCATTGCTAATTTCCTTTCATAATCTGCTTTTGCTTTTCTTACCCTTCTGTTCGTGTGCCTGCAAGTCACCTTTCTCCTTAAATTTCACCCACAATTGTTTCTTTTTTTTTTTTTTTTTGCAGCTCAAGCTTAATGGTGTTATTCATCCATTTAACTCTCACTTGATTTACTCCCCCGACTCTAGTATGCATTCAGCCATTACCTCCCTCAAATGCTCCTTAACCACTTCCCATGCACTATCAACATAGTGCAACAACAGCCCTTGCAGTTTTACATGCCATGGCATTGATCCAGCAATCTTCTAAGTTTGTCATATTATAAAAATGCAGTAATTCCACATATACCCTGTCTTAACTGAATTTGTGGCATTCCACAAATTTAGTCACTTCCTAGATCAAGACATTGTGATCTTACCAATTGGTGGCAACGTGGTCGTATTCGTTATGGACTAATTCTCAGATGCAATTACTAGATCGAGCCCTCTCGAACCCCTAGTTTGTCCAATTACATGCTGTCTCAGGTAATTATCCCTTAGTAACTGCATAAAATCCATTTCTTTCCTCCCATGTGTCCTCTCCTCCTTCCAATCAATGTTACCATAGCTGAAATCCTCCATAATAATTTCTTGTCCTCCACTTCAGTCTATTTGCCTATGCATACTATCTCCATCATCTATTCCATCCCCTATTCTATAGCAGCACCCAACTGTATGTTTTGTTCTTCTGGCCTCAATCTCACACCAGATAGCCTCAAATATGCTATTTTCACTATCCTGAAGTTGAACTTCTATTCTCTTTGGCTGCAGTTCATCAGCTATCATCAATAACACTCCTCCCCCCATTCTTTTCTCTCTGTCTTTCCTGAACACACTATACCCCTCACATTCTATCCCACTAACTTTATCATCTTCTGTTAGCCATGTCTCACTAATGCCAATAGCCTGTGGCCAGGAAGAACTAACCATGGCCAAAAATTTCTCCTCCTTATTCCGAATACTCCTGGCATTAGTGTACATAAAGTTCAGAAGTCCCCTACCCCCACCCCTATTTTGACGCATTATACTAACTATCCCATTTTGGTTTGTTATCCTTCCTCCTAACTCAGGCATATTATACACATTCTTACACTCAACTGCCTCACTGATATCTGCATGTCCACTTAACAGCATCCCACACCCTCCCTAAAAGCTATAGTATCCCTGATTCTGCACATCCACTTTCACTTCATTCAGCAACAGTTTTTCCAGTCTCCGAACACCAAATCCATTCAGATACAAACCATCCTTCTTGTATGAGTCCTTTCACCCATCAAACTCAGTCTACACATCCACAAACTCCACCCCACTCCTCCTGCATAACCTATGTATAGAGTCATTTGCAACTATGGCCCTCCTTCTCAACTCTACTCTGTCATACCACGCCAACAGATAATCTATCTTAACTCTCTCACTCTTTCCTTTTGCTACTGCTAGTAATTCTTTCAAGTCCTCTTTCATAGCAAATTTTTCACCCTTTAAATCATTCGTTCTTGCCACTACCATCATTTCAAAAGTTGTTCAGAATATGTAGGTGTCTGGAGATCATTTGAAGAGAGAAGAGAACTGTATGCAAAAGATGCAAGAGGATTACATTCGAATGCAGAAGGGCTTTCTGCAGAACAAGCATTTGGAGAGATTATTGTTTTATGGGCAAGTGAATGTCCCGAGACAGGGAAACTAGATTTTCATTGGTGGAATGTTCCAGGGATAGATCCAAGTGGGATAATGGCTCGAAAAATGTTGGGGAGATGGGATACGCTATATTATAGAGCCAAATCGAGTATGAGGGGAGTGATAATGTCTATAAGAATACTGTCAATTCACTAGTTTTTCTATGCACAAAGGCTAGCCTTTGTATAGGAATATTAGGAATAAAGGGAATGAATTTGTGCCATTGATTGACTCGGTCTCTACAAAGGTTGTTGGTATCAGTGAAACTTGGTTAACTGAGGAGCAGTGGCTGCCCATACATAAGCACTGTGACACTGCAGCAGACCCAAGATAAAAATGAAAAAATTAAATTTTGTTTTTGTTTATAAATAATAACAATGCTTACAGCATTATATAAATGCAGTACAACATGTTAAAGGTTGCAGCTTATGTTTTGACATTGATTGAATAGTTAATAATTGGAATTGTTTGATTAACGCTTTAGATTACGAAACAAATGCACTGCGATGTAACGCTGATATTCATTTACGCTTGTCATTGCACGTTATATCATTCCCACAAATGTAGTGTATCTTGAGTATGTTTATGCACCTTATTTCTGTGAGATATGAAACGTTTATTATTGGTGCGTGTGCGTGGTGAACTATTTTTTGTAAATCTTATTTTATTTTGTTAAAATCACATATAATTATTTATTTATTATAGATACAAGGCTGAATTATGATGAGTGTCACTGTTGAAAATATGAAAATAATTATATTTTCTCAATTATCGTTACATGAAAAAAATAGAAATAAAAAATAAAGGTTGTCCGACTCCATATATTATTATTAATCAAGAAGGAATAAGTAAAAATAAAAAATACCACATCTTTCAACAGTGAATGGTATCAAAAAATTAAATGGCTTTGTGGTTGCGAAACTAGAAATGCTTTATTTGGTTTTCCTTGTTTACTTTTTGGGCAATACTTGGACTCAAAGTGGTTTTACAAATATAGCAGAATAAAAGAAAAATGTGAAAAGCATCAGAATTCTCGAAAACTCATGGAAAATGTTATTTCATTTTCATTATTAGGACAAGTTAATATTTCCGAACAACATAGTGAAGCTTACAGAACATCAAAATTGAAACATAACGAAGAAGTGAAGAAAAACAGAGAAATATTATCGAAAATAATTGATTATATAAAATTTTGTGGCAAATTTGCACTATCCCTTCGGAGAACATAATGAAAGCGATTCATCTGAAAATCCGGGAGTATTTAAGGGGTTAATAAATTTCATTGTAACTTTTGATCTTTCTTTGCAAAAACATTTAAACAGTTCGGTGTTTAAAGGGACATCATAAAATATTCAAAACGAATTATTGTAATGCATATTAAAAGTTTGTCACGATCACATAGCATCGGAAATCACTGAAACATCGTATGTAGCAGTCATGGCATAATGGAAAACAGTGATTGTTTTCCATTATGAACTTCGAGGTATAGTTTATGAACGATTTTGGGGATTTTTTACTCTAGAAAATGCAACTGCAAGTGGTTTGTCAAAATGTTTACTTAACGAAATAAACAAAGTATTGAAAAATGATTCGAATAAGTTAATAGCTCAAACATATGATGGAGCTAATGTTAAAAGGTGAGCAAGGAGGGCTTCAATATAAAATTCAACAGGTTTTCAAAAATGCTCATTTTATTCATTGCTATGCCCACCAGTCAAACCTGTAACTGTATCAATTAAATCTGTACGATTATTTTTTGCAAATCTCTCAGGAATAGCAACATTTTTTTTCAAAATCTCCACAGAGATTGAAAATATTAGATAAGTATGTAAATGCACGCATTCCAAGATCATCAAACACACGTTGGAATTTTAATTTAAGAACAGTTAATACAGTTTTTGAATATAAGGATCAACTTATTAAATGTTTCGAGGAATTGCTGACTTTAAGAACAACCGATAAAACTATCCAGGCGTCGACAGGATTCTTAAGTTTACTGAAAAATGAAACGTTTATGTTTTGGCTAGGACTGTTTCATAAAATCATGTCTCATGTTGAGATATTATATAATCAAATGCAATCTAGAAACATTGATGCTAATGTTAAAAGGTGAGCAAGGAGGACTTCAATATAAAATTCAACAGGTTTTCAAAAATGCTCATTTTATTCATTGCTATGCCCACCAGTCAAACCTGTAACTGTATCAATTAAATCTGTACAATTATTTTTTGCAAATCTCTCAGGAATAGCAACATTTTTTTCAAAATCTCCACAATCTTCAAAGAGCATTAAATGAATTTTATAAAGCAAGTTCAAATATCTGTAATTTAATTCAGAACTGTGAGTCTGCTGGTACTACTAAAATTATGGAAAGTAAAGAAGGGTGTGATATTATCTGTGCGGAAAAATATTTGTATTTACCGATCATTTAATAGCTGCTAAACTGTTTCATTAGGAAAATTTTGAGAGGTTTTATAAAGCGCTACCACCTTATGAAATAAAAGAAATATGTCAAATTTATTCAATTCTTGTTCAACAAAAATTAGAAACAGAATGACAAATTTTTTACTGTAGAAAAGAATTTCACAATTTTAAAGGATTACTTTCATTATTAAATGTATTAATGAAGAAAATTTAGCAAATGTTTTTAGTGAAATAATTAAACTTTTATAACATTTTAAAAATTTTAGTAACAGTGCCAATGACTACAGCAGAACCGGAAAGATGTTTTTCTACTTTAAAAAGGGTGAAATCATATTTAAAGAATACTATGAACCAAAAGCGGTTAACAGCAATGTCTATGATTTCAATTGAAAAAAAAAACATGATTTTGTAAATTACAAATTTTAATGAAAAGGTTATTGAAAAATTTTGTCAAGCCAAAAATAGAAGAATGGATTTTCAAATATTTTAATATGTAAATTTGCTTATTAATAAATTGGTTACGGATTAGGAAAAAAGGAATTATTTTTCTTATTTTGTATATGCAGCACCCCCACTTTAAATTTTTACTGGCCGCCACTGCTGAGGAGGATGTTCTAATAGGGATAGAAATTAAAGGATATAGCATATTTTGGCAGGATAGGTTAGGTAAGCATTGTGGTGGAGTGTTATTCATGATAAGAGATGAATTGTGCACTCTCTGGGTGGAGAATCTCAGTGGAAATAACACCAATGGCTTTGAGTGTATATGGGGTGAAATGGTTATTTATAACAAAATATTTGGGATATTGCTACAGACTAGGAAATATGGATGGTGATGAGCAAGAAATGTTTAGGCAAATTAGTTTTGCAAGTGCAAAGTGAGGAATCGTTATGGGAGACCAACTATAGCGATATAAACTGGGTAGAGAAGACAGCATACAGTAATAAGGGAACTGGCTCTAGAATTTTTGGATTTCCTGAGAGACAACTGTCTTAGGCAGCATGTGGCAGAGGGAACACGAGGATCAAGAGTTTTGGATTTGGTCAGAGCATCAGAGGATCTGATTGTGACTCAGATGACATACTTTCCTCCTGTTGGCGAGAGTGACCATGTAGTGCTGACTTGGAGGATGAATAAGCATGTGGAGGTATCAAAACAAAGTATTTATGTGGAATTATGAGGAAGGCAACTATCATAGATATAGAAACCAGCTTTAAATAGTACAATGGATGAAAGAATTTGAAGGAAGTGCATGGGAGATACTTAAGAAAAAATAAAAAAATAGTTGACAGTAATATCAGACTTGTATACCTCGAGTGAAGAAGAAGATAAAGCAATTTGGAGTAAAACGGATAACAAAAGGAATGAAAGAGGGATTGCAGAAGAAAAAGAGATTATCGAAGGCATATAGGTGGAGAGCAAGTTGTATGAGGAATATAATGCTCAGTCCTGAAGGAAATGTGCTATGTAACTGACTGCCATTAACTTGGCTTTTAATGAAAGTCTTGCAATGGAGCAGGTTCCTAGAGAGCAGAAATAGAGTAAGATAGTAGTACCATTGCATAAAGGTGGCGGTGGAATAAAGGTAACTTCTTGTATTTCTTCTGTGGTTGTTAAGATTTTGGGGAAATTGGGCAGATGAGGATAATATTATTTATGCAGGCCAGCATGAATATGGATATGTTAAAGAGTGCACTTGTTTTAGTAATCTGCTTACCTTTTACAATAGAGTAACAAGAGCAATGGATGAGATGAGACATACAGTATAATTTTTTTCCCCAAGGCATTTGACAGGGTGCTGCATGACAAGTTGATTTTTAAGTTGCATCATATGGGTTTGGATTTCGGGTTAGTGGATTAGATTGGTGACTGGCTTTCTGATATCAGAAAGTTCTTTACAGAGGAGCAGTATCAGTGTAGGAGGTTACAAGTAGAGTTCCACATGGTTCAGTCCTGGGACTTGATCTTTATGTCAATGATATTGTCACTGAATTACAGGGGCATGTTCAGTTGTTTGCAGATGATGATGTGAAGCTTTGGAAGGCTATTAGTAACAGCTGATGTTTTGGCTCTTCAGGAGGATTTGAATAAGCTTCAAAGGTGGGGGCAGATGGATGGGGATGTCAGTTTAATGCAACTAAATATAAGATTTTAAAATTTGGGATCCACAGATGGGATGTTTCATACTCACTTGATGGTGTTATACTGGAAGAAGTGCATGAAGCAAGGGATATTGGAATGATTGGGATAGAGATTTGATGTTCTGGGGACATATTGCAAAGGTTGTGAAGACATCTCAGAGAATTGCAACATTGTTGAGGAGAACAATGACCATGAGAGATAAAAAAAAAAAAATAGGTGCTGGTCCCATTGTATAAAGCTTTGATTAGACCACATCTGGATTTTTGTACTCATATCTGATCACCTCGATTTGAAGGGGATGAAGTAACCTTGGAGATGATATAGAGACAGATTACAAAATGATATCAGAACTCTACAACATTCCTTATAAGGATTGACTGATGGCACGCAGATGCAGAGTTAGTGGATAGAAGGCAAAGGGATGATATGATAAGACATTTAAGCTATTTAAGGGGTATTATCATATTAATGCTGAGGTGATTTTTCATATGGTAGAATGAGGTATGGTAAGATCGACTTTGTGTTAACTAGTGTTGACCTCTCGTGAAGAGTCTTGTAACTCCATCAAAGTCAGGAAAATACTAATATGTGTTGGTATTTCACAGCTGAGAAGAAGTGTCTTGAAGAGAAGTTTACACCAAGTTTTCAGAGGCTGGAGTAACACGGGGGGATATGAATTGTTATGTGTTAGTCAGCAGAAGAGGTATCTAATCTTGATTGGAGATCATAATATTACCAAAAGGAAGGAGCAGTGAAGTACAATCTTTCTTATGAGAAATAAGATAGGCATATTATTTAGCATTCGCATTAACAAAATTATTCTTATTCTGCTGGAGAATGATAAGGAGATCAGTGTTTAAAACTTTTATTCAGTGTTGTGGAGTTTGAATCACTGCAAAGTTTGTTGAATGAAAAAGAGGATTGGAGTGTACTGTTGTAAGAAAAACAATGAATTGGATTTGTAGTGAGAGAAAGTTAACAGGAAAACTGTGGGTCAAGGAATAGTCCTAGATGCCTATCCTATCAGCAATAGAGAAAACTGGCAACTGAATCACAAAGGACAGAAGATCATAAGTAGGGATGCGCTGAATATTTAGTTTTGCTTCAATATTTGTCAGATTTGGCATGTTTTTTAGATTCCCCCGCACGGAGTGAAATGTTCTCAAATCAAATGCAGACAGTAAATAGGCAGACGTCGAAGCTTCCCAACAGTGTCTACTGTGGACATATTATCGCCGCAAGACAGATGGGTTATTCTATCACCCAAGTGGTAAGAACTCTAGGGTTTTCGAGGGCAGCCGTATCAGGGGTCTACTGTGAGTATACCATCAACAGCCATACCAATGCCCAGTGAGCAAGTGTGGCTGACCACACACCATTGATGACTGGGGTCAATGTAGACTGCCCAGGCTTATACAGACCAACCACAAGGCAATGGTGGCACCAATCACACCCAGTTTCGATGTCGGAGGTTCGAGCAGTATCAGCAAGCTAGTGGTACGCCGCACCATGAGCTACAAGACTGATGTCCTAATCATGTACCACTGTTGACAGTGCATCAGAATTGGGCATTGTGCCTCACCTGGTATCAGGACCATCAAAACTGGACCTCTGCAGAGTAGACCACAGTTATGTTTTGATGAATCCTATTGTCAGTTGTACTGAGTTGACGAGAGGGTGTGGCATTGACAGCTTGAGGCCATGACACTGTTGTGCCAGGTTGGCTCTGTTCAAGGAGCTGGTAGGTCCCTTAGAATGTCTGGAGAAATCCTTAAATGCTAAGAGCTACTGGAATATGCTGGCTGATCACCTACATACTCTCATGGCCTTCGTGCATCCTGAAGCTGATCATCTGTTTCAGCAGGACAGTGCGCTGCCTTACCCTGTCGCAACCACCCAGGCATGGCTCAAGAAACACTCATCTGAGTTTGTGACCATCCAGTAGTTCCCACAGTCCCCAGATTTGAATCCAATCAAATTTCTCTGGGATGCTGTAGAGCAAGACAGCAGATCCATGTATCTGGGACTGACATCTACGGACAGTTCTGGACAATAGTGCAACAGGCATGGCTAGAATTACTGCATCTGGTGGAGTTTATGCCTCAACTGAATATATATATATATATTCAACTGTGAAATATGGATTGATCTGTTTATTTTACAATGCTGAAATGAAGACTTTTAGGGTCTTTTCTGATAATTACTTTTATCCGACCGCCATTCACTTATGAAACATAGTTTTTTGGCACAGGATCACAGGATTGCGTTGGTATTGAATGAGAGTTTCATCCTCTTAAGTTTTGATCTAATCTCTGATGAGAACCAACCGTTTGAAACAGCTATAACCATGAAACTTTAATAAAAAAATTCACTAATATGTGAACGTCTTTTTACTATTATTACTATTATTACGGGCAACTTCAGGGAGTCATTAGACTCATCGAGGGAGGCCCCAAATCATATTCATCACAACTATTTGACATTCATACAGTATCTATCATACCTCGCCTTAAACTCATTCACTGTCACAGCATCCACCACAGACTCAGGGAGCGCATTCCACTCATTCACTACTCTAAAAGTAAAGAACCCAGCTCTAACACCTTTACTAACCACACTTTTGCCCAGTTTCCATGGATGTCCCCTAGTCCTCCCACAACCAGCCCTGTTCTCAAAAATATCTTCTGAATTAATTTTATAGAAACCCTTCAGTAATTTGAATGTCTCAATCATATCTCCCCTCCTCCGCCTATCAACCAATTTTTGCAACCCACAAATCCTCAACCTGTTCTCATACGGTTCATTCCACAGACCTGCTATCATCTTGGTCACTCGCCTCTGGATCCTCTCCACCTTCTCCCCATCAAGAAGAAACCTAGGTGACCAAATCTGAGCACAGTAGTCTAGATGGGGTCTTATGAAGGCTCGATACAGAGGAACAATAACCTGCTTGTCTCTGCTTGTCAACGTATTCTTCAGCAACCAAGTGATTTGATGAGCTGATTTGGCCACTTTTGCAATGTGTCCCCTAAATTTCAATTCCTTATCCACCAACACTCCTAAATCTCGTGCCTCATCAATTTCCTGGAGCACGGTTCCACCAATGCAGTAAACTGCCGCCAATCTTTTCACCCCAAAATGCATAACCTTACATTTTGCCACATTAAATTGACATCCATTCTCCTTAGCCCAGACCTCCAATCTATCCAAATCATCCTGCAAAATTTTGACGTCATCTGCATTCACTATTGCCCTACCCAACTTCGCATCATCCGCAAACAAATGAACTGTTCCTCTCAGATCCTTTCCTATATCATTTATGAACAAATTAAACAGCAGTGGTCCAAGAACAGATCCTTGTGGCACACCACTAGTCACAGGCTGTCTTGTGGACTACTCCTGAGTAAACCACTCTCTGATATCTCTCCGTCAACCACCCTCCTATCCATCTCACCAACCCTATGTCCATTCCCATATGCTGCAATTTACTGATTAGAATTCCATGTGGTATCCTGTCAAAGGCCTTAGCAAGGTCCGCCTGAATTATTTTCAGGACTGGGGCAACTCGTAGTAAAGGTGGTATGACTTAAATCACTTGCCTTAGTATCCCATAATGGAAAGCACATCTAAATTTGACCATTGCTTTGGTATCATTTTAATTCCTAATTTTCTTGCCAAGTCCAATCCTTCTGCTAATTTCTTTAAACTGAATTCTTTAACAGATTCATCACAATCAGAATCTTCGGCAGAATTTTCCCCACCATTTGGTTCGACGTCATCTATTAATTGTATCAGTTCCTCCTAATTTAAATCTATTTTCCCATCAATCAATTCACTAATTTCGTTTTCAATGATATCGCAAAAGCCCTCTATGTGGCCATTACTATAAAAATAAAATTTTTACATAAAAAAGCATTACATATTGTATGTAACTCACCAGAAAATAAAGTGCTCAGCTTGAGATTAACACACGCACTTATGATTTTTAATGTACTTTCCTGGCAGAAAACGAAGACAACTTTCAACAATAAAGACTTTATATGGTAACCAACTGACATACATGCATGCTAAAGGGTATTTTCCCTAATATAAATTCGCTACTTATAACTACATGTGCGATACGGGCAGACTCAAATTTAACGAAGATAAAATTTGATTTTTAAATCACGAGGTGAAAAATATAAGAAAAGATAAAGGGTTACTATAATTTGTAGACCATATTTTTATCAAAATCGGGTTGAACAAAGGTTACTACAATTTGTAGACCGCATTGTATCGAAACTGCGTTGTATAAGTACCACGTTATATGAGGGTTATCTGTATGAGCAAGTTGCATGCGCAGTGCTTTTCAGCCAGGCTATTAACTGTAAAAACATGGTCTATAGTAGACCTCCCAGATCCCAAGCCTGTTTGATCTTCTCCTATTGTCTCATTCATTAGTCTGGATTCTATTTTGTATAAGTGTGTGAAGATTTTGTAGCTATGACTTAACAATGTTATGAGTCTATAATTTTCACACCTTCATTTATCTTCCTTTTTTTTTGAAAATTGGTATTATGATGCCTGTCTTCCATTGTATTATGATCTGTACATTCTATCACTCCAATCAACTGGAATTTCACCAGTATATAGTATTTGGTTAAAAAGTTAAAGCAGAAAACTGATGGCTATTATGCCACTATATTTCCACATTTCACCATACTCAGGTGACTTAGAAAAAATTCATTTGGTTTGTTGCATTCAAAATTTCTTCTTTTATTATAAATGGTGCTTTTCTCTTTCTGTCTCTTCATTTGTATTTTTCGTCTTCTTCCCTCTGGAAAAGTATCTGGTAATATTTTTTACAAATTCTTTTAATCTCTTGAATTGTTCCAGTTTCAATAGTATTTTTATCTTTCATTTTTAGTGGTCTGTTCTTAGGATATTTTGTTAATTCTTTTATTGTTTTATATATAGTCTTGCTATAGTTCTTTATCAATTTCCTCACACATTTTCGCTTTTTCTTCCAACGAAGCATTTTTCAAGCAGATCTGTACATTCTATCTGTTTTGTTTTTCAGGCATTTATAATGTTGCTTCTTTCCTCTGTATTTTCTCTGTTCAACGTAACTCTTTTTTTTTTCTTCTAAGTTTTCCAAACTTTCTGGTTATTCACTCGTTATTTGCTCTAATTGTTGTACCAAGTGTTTATCTTGCAGCATTTATCATAACTACTGTTTCCACATATTATCCACATTGTTAAAATTTATTTTCTTTAACCCCTTTCTTTTAGGCTTACACGGTGATCCGAATACATTTTTGAAAATTATGGAGATAACTACCATGTTTGAATAAAAACTTTAGCTTAATATAACTAAAATTTACATTCGACGTTTCGATCTTTATGTCAAGGTCATCTTCTGGAGCATACACATTATATACAGAGAACAAGCTACACTACAATCTAACTGGTTTGTTAAAGTTACTGACCAACCGCTACAACAATTGTTGGCCTGACCTCTGGTGAGAAAAAAAAAATTGTACATCAATACTAGAGTCCTATTATTATCATCATCATCTGTTGGTTGTAGAATTACATTGGGTGCAACACCAAATCTGTGTGTGTGTGTGTGTGTGTGTGTGTGTGTGTGTGTGTGTGTGTGTGTGTGTGTGTGTGTGTGTGTGTACACACATACATACATACAGACTGTCGGTCTTAGCGTGGAGGAATCAAGAGCCCTTTGCTCAAAAGTTTCCATGTAAAAGTTAGTGATTGGGGGGGGGGGGGGGGAGAGATAGTGGTGAGCCCATTGCTGTACCTTCTTTTTGTAGGTAAAATTTGTTTTGCCACACGAAGTAACCGCACTGTAGTACGTGGGCAAAGAGAGCCATAATGTTGTGCAGAAAGTCTGGCTTAGATACGTGGATGATGTGTTCGCTATCTGGCCGCACGGGTGGCAAATGCTAAACACAATCCTTAGCCACCTGAACAACATGAACGTATACAATTTACCATCGAAATCGAACATCAAAACTTGCTCCCGTTCCTAGACACGCTAGTCACACGTCTTCCTTCAGGCAGTCTATCCTTCACAGTTTACCGAAAACCAACACACACGGGCCGATACATACATGCTAATTCATACCACCACCCATCACAAAAATATGGAGTCATTAACACCCTTACAAACAGACCTACAACAATTTGCTATAACTAGCAAGCCCTGAAACAAGAACTAAAAATCATCAGCGACACATTCATAAATAATGGCTATAACAAAAATACTATTAATAAAATACTCCATAAAACATCAACAAAAAAGAATCTAGATTACAGTAAAACCATAGCCATCCCATACATTAAAGGGTTATCAGAAAAAATCAACAGAATCCTACAACATTATAACCTCAATGCCACCTTTAAGCCACCTACTAAACTTAAAACCATATTCAACTCCTCTAAGGATCCTCTCCTCTCATTGGCACATCCTGGAGTCTATTGCATTCACTGGACCTGTAACTTACCGTACATTGGTAAAACAGGGCATACAAATCCCTATACGTAAGAAAGAACACATAAGACACAATAAATATGACCATTATGGTGAAGCAGGCCTCTCAGATCACGCACTCAACACCTTACACCAAATCAACTGGAAAAGCTTCTGCTCTTTACACCGTACAAAAACCTGGTATGAAAGGAAATTTAAGGAAGCCTGCAAAATTCTGATAAACCACCCAAATATCAATAACAACAAAGATGGCATGAAAATTCCAAGGATCTGGATGGCACACATTCAGCCTACCTAATATATAAGATCCGGCTTAAGTCAGGACTCTAGTCAACCTCCAGCTAGTATTAGAAACCATTCCATACCAATTGGTGGAATGTACATGTATAATCATATTGTAAATATATGTGTGTATGTGTATATACACACACACACACACACACACATAGACTTGCTGTTGCACCCAATGTAATTCTACAACCAACAGATAATACTAATAATAGGACTCTAGCATTGATGTATAATTTTTTTTTCCCACCAGAGGTCAGGCCAACAATTGTTGTAGCGGTTGGTCAATAATTTTAATAAACCAGTTAGATTGTAGTGTAGCTTGTTCTCTGTATATAATGTGTATGCTCCAGAAGATGACCTTGACATAAAGATCGAAACGTCGAATGTAAATTTTAGTTATATTAAACTAAAGTTTTTATTCAAACACGGTAGTTGTCTCCATAATTTTCAAAAATGTATTATTTTCTTTAACTCTATTTCTATTATGTTTCTGTAGTTTAATGCATGCATAGATATATCTTTCAGTTTTGTTATGTTCATAGTACTGCTTAGGATCTTTGGTTTGCTATTTTTAAATTTCATCTTAATTTTTGCAGCTAGGGATTCCCAATAATAGTCAGAAGTATTCTTACATTTTGGACTGAGGATTTTCAGTTATTTTTGATCAGATATAATCAATACAATTTTTAATCATACCATCATAAGCACCTCATAACGCAATTGGAAGAACAATGGTATGTTGTGACCTTCGATTGGAAAAGGCCTAAGTTTGATTCTCGTCATGACAAGAGGAATTTTTATATGGACTTTTCAATTGAAGTTGAGTTAACCAATCTCATATGGAAGTAGTTGGGTTTTCTCTCCCGGAAACTCAGGTTTTTCATCACGCATACAGACAAATCGGCCCTTCAGAACACATAATTTACAGACAAAAAATACCAGTTGTGGTGGTGGACAGTAGATGGCATTAATGTAGATGATTGGCACTAGAGTTTCTGTGTAGTGGTGGAGACGGAGAGTTGTATTGTAGGTGTCCTTCCGTGATGAGTTTTTGGACTCCTTGGATGTGTCACGAATAATAATAATTTTTTGGTATCTTTGATTTATAGTATAACCAAGTGAAAAAACTTCCAACATATTCAGTTATGAAAATGATAATTTTTATTTTTACATATTTATGTGGTTCCATGATTAGGTGAAGTATTATTACATGTTTTCCAGTCATTCTTTATTCTACAATTTGGCCGAAGCACCAAATATTTGTCCTCTGCATGCCGAATTAAATTTTATAAACAAACATTTTGAACAAAAAATATGCATGCATTAAGATTTTTTTATCCGTTTTTAATTTGTTTAATTTTTTCCCAAAAAAATCATTTGTAAAATTTAATTCAGCACGCTTTAGCCAAATCGTGGTTCAGCACATCCCCAGTCATAAGATAATAGCATGATGGGGGGAGGGTATGTCAGATCCAATTAAATGTCCTAGAAATGCCAAGAACAACATGAATTTTTCTAAAGTTTTTCATCATTTGAGTTTGAAGGTGGGTAAACTTGACTAGGAGATCCTCTGTGGAAAAGGAATGGTGGAATCCACTTTGGTGATAACAAATTAATTTTGGCCTCCATATAGTAAAGACATTATATGATAATAATTTTATTCATTGTTTTCAAGAGAATCAAGATGAGAGTGCAATGGGGTGAAAGTTTGAAGGCTGACTTATCTTTAGAGATGGAATGAATGTGGGCTTGCTTCCATACTTTGGGTAGATGCTAGACTGGCATGGCTAGCATCTACCCAAATACCTTGAATTCTAGCTGAGTAAGCTTACTCAGCTAGAATTAAAGGAGAAGACTTTGCCAAGAATTTTATATCTTAATTGTGCATTATGAATATAAGTCAGCTTAAGACTCATTGATTATAAATTAAAGATACCAAGAAATTGTATACTTGGTTTAATCCTTTATCCAAACAAAGTTTGCACCTGAAGTATTTGAGGACTGGGGCAACTCGTGGTAAAGGTGGTATGACTTCACATCACTTGCCTTAGATTAAACAAAGTATATAATTTCTTGGTATCTTTAATTTATAGTATAACCAAGTGGAAAAACTTTCAACAACTCATTGATTAATATTTGATTAACATTTAACAATTGATAAATGACCCCTGTTATTAGTTATTTTTTAAGAATACAATACAAAAATATATTCAAAATTTTCACAGGTTACAGCCATTATTTGTTTAGTTGACATCCTTAATAGAAATTTTTGTTTTCAGTGAAGGAGGATTTTTCAAAGCTCACTTACTTTTTCCAAAAGAATATCCCTTACGACCTCCAAAGATGAAATTTGTAACAGAAATTTGGCATCCTAATAGTAAGTGATTTTTCATAAGATTACTAACTTTTTTTTAGTAAGACAAAAATAATAAAATATTATATAATGGACAAGACTTATAATGAGCACACATAGGCAATTCAGTTAGGTGGGGAGAGAGCAGACTATGAAATTTAACAAGAATGTCAGTCTTGCTCTTGTTAAATTCTCAAGAAAAATTAAGCATTTCTGTTATTTTCGTAACTTATTTTAATCGTATATCAACAAGTTATAAAATAATGTTGATTAACTAGCTTATATTTTGCTGGATTTCAAACCAACATCTTCAGATCAAAACATGCTACAGTTTACACATGACAATGAGTAAGTGAAACAGTTCAAATTGTAATGGACACAAGATCTATAGTACTAATTTGGCACCCTCTAATGTTGTATAAAAGAAGCAATTACAGTTGCAGAAGAGTTGATCCTAACATGACTGTCTTCCAAATTTTTGGCAGATTAATGCAGTCATACTTGTTAAGGTTAGGAGAATGCTTCATAGCCATATCTCTAAAATTAGAGTCTCTGACCCGTAACAATTTCAGTGTAGTAGATTAGTTTTCTTCCATCTAATCCTATGTAAAGAGGTGTCTAAATCATGATCTGCCAGTCCTGACCTGCCATAATAATGGCAGTGAATGCATTTCTTATGTTTTCCAAAATGGATGTTAATGGATCTTTCTGTTAGCATGTCTTGTGCAGAGGTTTCAGGGTTTTCATCTTTGCAAAAACAGGCAAACATAATACAGTAGAGTCATAAGCTTAGTCATTTTAGCCATATTCCATTCCATGATATTTATGGTTAGCAAAATGTAGTATCAAGAAGCTGAAATTGGAAATGGCACCACAAGAGTGTGTTGAAAAGTTGTGATAATCACCATGAAGGAATTGAGATAGAACCATGTAACTTACACATTATTCTACATATTTCCCACAAAGTAATATACACTTGTTACAACACTGCTGCATCCTTTGCAATCCTCAGAAAAAAAGTCTTTCCCCTTGTTGCACAAACCAGTCCTCATCTGCAGATATGACTTCATCTTCTGTGGTCAGATTTTGTTCCTTTCAAGTGTTTCTTTAAATTCGGGAATAGGAAATAGTCAGGTGGGACCAGGTCTGGCAAATAGGGTGGGTGAAGCAGACATTGAAAGCCCGAGTTGCATATTGTCAGATGTGTTTTACAAGAAGTGTGAGCAGGTGCATTGTCCTCCAAAAGTAACACTCATCTGCTCAGTTTCCTGTGCCGTTTTTCCTTCAATTCCTTCAGAGCTGTTGAATAAACTGCTGCTGTAACAGTTTCACCTTTTTTGAGGTACTTGGTAAGAACTTCGCCATCCATATCCCAAAAGACAATGGTAAGAACTTTCTCTGCTGAATTTTGAGTTCAGAACTTCTTTGGCCCTTTGTGTCTTCACTCCATTGACTGTTGTTTGGTCTCTGAGTCACAGTGATGAAACAGTGTTTCACTGACAGTCACAAGCCAAAATATTTGCACCTGATTTCTCAAAATTACCCAATATCCTTTGAGATGACAGTACACATTCTCTCTTTTGGTTGGCATTCAAACATTTGGAGACCCACTTCTCTGAGAGTTTCTGCATGTCCAGATGTTGGTGATATTCCAAAAATCTTTGACTGATATTCGTCTTTATCAAGGATCATTCACTTCATCAGTGTTTTCAGGTGGGATTGTTGTGGGGGTGCTTAAGGGTCAAAGCTGTATAACTGAGAGGAGACCTCCACATAGCCTTTAAAGGAATGTGGAGAACTGACCTAATGTCCAATCCTCACCTTCTCATGGTGCACCCTGTTAGGTATCTACCAGGATACTGAACGAACGAGGATGGACTAGCAATTTGGGGTCTAGTCGACCAAATTGTATTCTGATTGGTTTAAACCACAATATTAAATGATGGTACAACATGATAGAATTTCATGCCGGCTGGGGCGTCGCCCGGTTAAACAAGGCCCCCGTTGGATTCAGGCCAAATAGAGGCTGTCAGGATCAGATTTTAACTTTACGACAGATAGTTGAGAAATCATGGGAATATAACAAAGATCTGTATTTAAGTTTTGTAGATCTGGAAAAAGCATATGACAAGTTGCCAAGAGACAAGCTATTCAAAACGCTACAGTTGTATGGTGTCAGTGGATCATTATATCAAGCAGTACTTGGTCTTTATTTGAGTTGTAAGTCAGCAGTTAGAATTGAAGGAAGTACAGGAAGATGGTTTAATGTTAAATCTGGTGTCAGACAAGAACGTACATTATCCCCTCTCTTATTCATTATCTATATCGATCACATTATGAAGGAAAGTGGTATTAAACCTGATATCAAAATTGGAAGTGTTAATCTCCAATGCTTGATGCGGATGATGTTATATTTCTAAATAAATCCGCTAGAAGTCCGCAAGATTCCCTGACTAAATTGAATAACTGTTGTGATAGATATGGTATGAAGGTCAGCAATAACAAGACAAAGATAATGAAAATTATCTTTGTCTTGTTATTGAAAGTATTGAAAATATCAGCTGTATTGTGAATTTAGAACCTATAGAACAAGTAAAACATTTCAGCTACTTTGGCATGATTTTTAGTGAAGATGGTAAATTAAATATGGAAATAGACAACAGAATCAACAAAGCTGGTATGGTAGGAAGTCAACTGAATAAATTTATATGGAATAAAAGAGAAATTAGCCAAAACACTAAATTAGCTATATACAAGCCAGTGTTCAAGCCAATTTTAACTTATGGATCTGAGAGCTGGGTCAGAAGTAAAACACTTGACCAAAGACCGGAGACCGCAGATATGAGAGGTCTTAGAAAGATTAGAGGCGTGAACAGATGGCATCAATGGCAATATCATATTAAAAACGAGGATATTAGGAAAGAACTTGACGTTGTCAGCATTCAGGAATGCGTTAGCAGAGCTAATCTCAGGTGGTATGGTCACTTAAACAGAATGGGTGAGGAAAGATTAGCAAAACAAGTGTTCTCTGCCAGGTTGGCAGGAAATAAACCCAGAGGAAGACCAAGATATAGGTGGATTGATATGGTAAAAAGTGCCCTAGAAGATAGAAATATAAGATCTGACATTGTTGTAGCTTTGACATGTAACAGATTGATTTGGCGGAAAATTGTTGGTAGGAGGTTAGTAATGATGTAAATTTTTCATGTCGTACTATCATATCCTGCCCCTTGAGAGTAAATGGCAGGAATTTGATGATGATTGTTGTGGAAGGTCTTCCTGACCTGGGAGCATCTGTTGTCTCATCAGGATGCCCAGTTTTAAATTTGGCCACACATCTGACAACTGTTGAATATGCTGAGTTTCACCGAACTTTGTGAGAGACTTTAGGGTACTGTCTCACAAAGTTCGGTGAAACTCAGTGTGGACTTTTCTTGCAGTACGAAAAACTTGATGATTGCCCATGACACTGTGTCAAAACCTCTGACATGTCTTCTTATATATCCTAAAAGAAAAAGAACATATTTTTACACTTTGATGAAACATGAGAATCAAGGGTGGTTTTAAGATATGTTCTTTCTTGTGGTTATATCAGTTGCTTTAATATCATTTTTGTTCTAGGTGTTTATCAGAACTTTTCAGCCTCCCATCCCTCATGCAAGTCAGCAGGTTCCACTTTTTCAGCACTAAAAATGCCGTAACAAACACACAGTTTCCTGTAAATGCCTATAAAATCTAGCAGTATCATGATGTATCTCTTTCTCTTATGTACTAAAGTATTACTTTATTCTATAAATCAAATTACTATGACAAGACCATGCTTTCTCAATAGAGTATCCTATTCTTGTCATCCTAATTCTATCCTTAACCAACTTTTACAGCACTACCACCACTCCTGCAACACTGATAGGTGTCTATTTTGCTACCTATGCTTGACCTTCATTATATAGCAGAACTCTTTTTCTTGTAGATAAGTTTATATGTTTGTTAGGCATACTTCTAATTTCTTAGGAAATGACAACATAAACTAAATTATTAATTATAAAAACTTTAATCAATAACTATCTATATTTTAGCAGTATTACATTGCCATCTTCAGGGATCACAAAACTTATATGTGCACACAGGCACTCGCAGTAAGAAAATGAAGCTGAAGAAAGGTAACTGAAGTTGGTCCTCGAGTCCTAAAAGTGCCCCTGGCACCCAATTTTCCAAAATCGAGTTGTTTTGGCTGTTGAGCTGATGATCTTAGAATGTAAGCTTCCCAAATTTGGGGCAGTCTCATGCACCCAAATTTGTTGAGGTTTGGGAAGTTTTTCAGAGCCGAGGCTAATTCATGAAATAATATTTCTTACTTGTACTTACTGTGGCATAATAAAGTGGCCTTCCATTGTATTCTATGGTGGGTGTCCAATGCATGGTCAGCAAGTCCTGAGTGGTGTATTGGGGGTACCGGATGTAGTCCTTGTGTTTGGATATCCTGATATTGGCTGTACTGCCTGTTTGACCATAGTAGGACGGTATGCAACTGCAAGGGACCTGGTATACTCCAGGTAGGTCTAGGGCAGTGTTTCCCAACATGGGGGGGGGGGGGAGAATTTAATATTTTGGTGGGCAATTAGAAAATGATGTTGCATTCATCACTTCATCACCGATATATTAAAAAAATTCACTATTGTTGGCAATAAATTGTCGATGTTGCAACCCTGACTTTCTGAGAAAAAAAAATGTACAACACTAGTACAGCAGTCATTATAAATACAGTATCAAGAAAAACTCTCAGAAAAGCAAAATGATGAGTCTATTAGAACTTTATTCAACATAAAAAGAACAATGGCATGGCTTTCTGACAAGGCAGAAATGAAATATTGAACTTCAACTAGCTTTGCAAAGAATTACTTTTCTCCTTTCCCTTTGTCACAATTAGTTGAATGTGGCTTTAGTGCTGTAAATGACTTGTTACTGAAAAAAAGAAATCATCTGGATATCACAAATCATGGAGATTTGAGATTGAAATTGACTAAATTAGTACCTCAAATAAAAACTCTTTGCAGCAGACATCAAGCTCAAGGATCACATTAACTTGGATTTTATTTTCCTGAATTCAGTTCAATTTATGTTTTATAATATACAAATGTAATATAAAATTTATATTCAGTCAAATTAAAAACAGTTTTACCTATGTTCATTTTTTATTTAAAGTACCTATTTATAATATACTTTTTCAGAAAGTATATTATAAATAGACTGTTATGCTAGGGGGGGAGGGGCCATCAAAAACTTTGAGGTGGGCTATGATCCAAAAAACGTTGGGGGGAACACTGGTCTAGGGGAAGTGAATGATCTTTGGTGGAGCGGATAAGAGATGCCAATTTCTAATGTGGTTTGTAACTAGTTGTGAAGACATATTTTCTTAGGA
This sequence comes from Typopeltis vanoorti, assembly GCF_054136105.1. Classification (NCBI taxonomy): domain Eukaryota; kingdom Metazoa; phylum Arthropoda; class Arachnida; order Uropygi; family Thelyphonidae; genus Typopeltis; species Typopeltis vanoorti. Next base: position 10,791,668 of record NC_143552.1, read on the forward strand.
TTTTTGTTAGTTTTTTGGATGTATCCAGATATATGGAATGGTGATAGATTTAGAGTTATCTCTTTTATGATGGGGGGAGGTCCACCAAAGATCAGCTACTTCCCATGGACTTACTTGGAGTATACCAGGTCCCTTGCAGTTGCAATACTGTCCTACTATGGCCAAACAGGCAGGACTGCCAAAATCATGTATCCAAACACAAGGACTAAATCTGGTTACAACAGAATATGCTGGAAGAAGGCCACTTTATTACACTGCAACAAGTACGGAAGATTATTTCTTGAATCAGCCTCAGCTCTGAAAAACTTCCCAAACCTCAACAAATTTGGGTGCATGAGGCTTGCACATTTCCTGCATAGGAAATGTGCAAATTTGAGAAGCTTACATTCTAAATCATCAACCCAATGGCCAAGACGACCCAATTTAGCCTGCTGGGGAACACCTTTAGGACTCTAGGACCAATTTCAGTTGCTTTTCTTCAGCCTCATTTGCTTAGTGTGAGTACCTGTATGCATGTGCACATATGATTGTTTTGTGATCCCTGAAGATGGCAATGTAACATTGCCAAAATAGAGGTAGTTGTTAAAGTTTTTATAATTAATAATTTAATTTACATTATGATTTCTTAAAAAATTAGAAGCAGAACTCTTCTCCTCCCTTGGAATCCTGGTAGTTCTGAGACTTAAATTAAGCAGCTTGGTTTTAAATACTGCCTTGCACTTTTTAATAATGTAAGTGCTGATGTCATGGCTGCATTTATGTTGATATCTCTTAAAGTCGTAAATGTTTTGTTTATATCTATTCTTCATGACTGGCTGCTATCACTCTCTTTATGTTATCCTTTACATACAATCGTGTGTAAAATATCTTCATGACTGGCTGCTTGTATATAGAGACTAATGATTCTGCATTAATTGCTGTAGTATCCTGTTATGCAAAGCATGCATCCTTTTGGAGATGTATAATGCTATGCATTATGGGAAGGACCACAACCCAGCCCTTTGTAAATAATAGTCTCCAAAAACAGATCACTCAGATCACTCTAGTTTCACTCTAACCTCATAGTGATTTGAGGGATCACCTGGTTCATTAACTCTCGATCACTCAAAGATACTCAGTGATATACTCAGCACACCTTACCACCGAGCAGAACTGATCTCCCAAGACAGGCATCATCCAAAGGCCCTGATAAAGGCCACATCAGTAGAGGCAATATCACAGGCAATTGTCTGATTGAATGCATTGATTGAGACTACTTCAGCAGGCCCCACATCTGTGGGAAACCACATGAGAGCAAAAAGATCCTGAAGATATACCAAAGTTAAAGTAATGTAGAATTCATATATTTCCCATATATTGGTAGTTATTATTTACTTTATTTAGCGGATGATGATACAACAGTCATGAATACCCTATTTATGGGGATGTACTGAACCCCCCCCCCCCCCCATTTTATCCGGGCTCAGAACTGGCATATAGCCGATGAATCAGGCCTATTCCTGACTGTAATCCATGCATGTGTGTTCACGAGGGCCAGTTTGCCTGTTCTGGGGGTGAAAAACCAGAGTAGTGAAAAGATGTAACACCTTTAATAAATTTAGTCGAATCCTTTATCCAAGTGTAAGCTTTGTGCCTGAAGTATCTTCAGAACTGAGGCAACTTGTGGTAAAGGTGGTCCAAGCTCTCATCACTCCTTGTCTTAGTATCTCCCATAATGCAAAGTACATCTCACTTGCGGAGATGTATAATGCTATGCATTAAGGGAAGGGCCACCACCCAGACCGGTTTCGACCTTTATTGAGGTCTTGTCAGTGGGAGCCAGACCCAGAGGTGGTGATACTAAGGGGGAAGCAATGGAGAAGTCATATTTACCTATACGAGTTGATAAAAGGTGTCTCACTGTATTATTAAAATTACTCTGGATTTAGAGAAAGATGTTGGAAATTTTTTTTCACTTGGTTAGACTATATTAAATTTAGTTGAATCCTTTATCCAAGTGTAAGCAAACAAAGTTTGCACTTGAAGTATCTTCAGGACTGAGGTAACTCGTGGTAAAGATAGACCAAGCTTTCATCACTCCTTGCCTTAGTATCTCCCATAATGCAAAGCGCATCTCCTTGTGGAGATGTATAATGCTATGCATTAAGGAAAGGGCTTGGCTAAAGGAAGGACATGTATAAAGGATTCAACTAAATTTCTTATAGTCTAACCAAGTGAAAAAAAACTTCTAACATTTTTCTCTAAATCCAGAGTAATTTTAATAATAAGGCGAGACACCTTTTGGCAACTCATATAGGTAAATATAACTTCTCCATTGCTTCCACATTAGTATCACCACCTCTGGGTCTGGTTCCCACTGACGAGACCTCAATAAACCGGTGAAAGCCGGTCTGGATAGTGGCCCTTCCTTTAATGCATAGCATTGTACAGCTTTGCAAGGGATGTGCTTTGCATTATGGGAAATACTAAGACAAGGAGCGATGAGAGCTTGGTCCACCTTTACCACGAGTTGCCTCAGTCCTGAAGATACTTAAGGTGCAAACTTTGTTTGCTTACACTTGGATAAAGGATTCAAGTAAATTTATTATAATGTAACAACTTATTATTAAAATACTCTGGATTAGAGTTAGCTTTTGAAAGCTTTTTCACTTCGTTGTAAATTAAAGATGTCAAGAAAGGATATTTTTAATCAGTCCTTTATCCAAGCAGAAACAAAGTTTGCACATGAAGTATTTTCATGACTAAGATACTTGTGTATAAAGACTAATGATTTCACTTTGTTTACTTCCACTGATAACTTTATCATCCTTTATATTTATATATATATAGAGAGAGAGAGTCATTAATTTGTGCACAGTTCTTATTTGCATTAATGTGTATTTGCATTTTATTTTAATATATATTTTCCATTTTCAGTAGAAAAAAATGGAGAGGTGTGCATATCTATTTTGCATGAGCCAGGTGATGATAAATATGGATATGAACAAGCTTCAGAACGTTGGCTGCCTGTTCATACAGTAGAGACAATACTAGTTTCTGTCATTTCATTGCTGGCCGATCCCAATGATGAGTCTCCTGCCAATGTAGATGCAGCTGTAAGTAGCAGTGATCATTTATAGCCTGTTTTTAATTTGAATAACTGTAGACTGTTAAAAATTATGGAATAGGTTTATTAGAAGTGTAATATGTGGGAGCTATTGTTTTCCATTCCAGTTAACAGGAATGGAAAACATGAAAAGTTTTAAGAAGGGAAAATTTTACACATATTCGTCGTCATTTGTATCAAATGTTGTAGAAAAAGAGTAGTCAACATTGTTAGTTCATCATCATCATCATCAAATTCCTTCCATGGGTGTAATTATCATATCCTGTACACCCTCAAGGGGTGTACAGGATATGATAATACTACATGAAAAAATTACATCATTACTAACTCCCTATGTACAATTTTCCTCCAAATCAGTCTGTTACTTTTCAAGACTCCAACATTATCAAATCTTATATTTCTATCGTCTAAGGCATTTTGTACCGTATCAATCCACCTATATCTTGGTCTTCCTCTGGGACATTTTCCTGCCAACCTGGCAGAGAACAATTGTTTTGCTAATCTTTCCTCACCCATTCTATTTAAGTGACCATATCACCTGAGATTAGCTCTGCTAACGCATTCCTGGATATTGACAATGTCAAGTTCTTTCCTGATATCCTTGTTTTTAATATGATATTGCAATTGATGATATCTGTTCACGCCTCTAATCTTTCTCAGGACTCTCATATCTGCAGTCTCTAGTCTTTGGTCCAGTGTTTTACTTCTGACCCAGCTCTCAGATCCATAAGTTAAAATTGGTTTGAACACTGTCTTGTATACAGCTAATTTAGCGTTCCGACTAATTTTTCTCTTATTCCATATGAATTTATTCAATTGACTTCCCACCATACCAGCTTTGCTGATTCTGTTGTCTATTTCTATACTGAATTTACCATCTTCACTAAAAATCGTGCCTAAGTAGCTGAAATGTTTTACTTGTTCCACAGGTTCTCCATTCACAACACAGCTGACATTTTCAATGATTCTGCCTATTTTCATTGTCTTTGTCTTTTTATTGCTGACCTTCATACCATATCTATTACAACAGTTATTCAATTTAGTCAGAGAATCTTGCAGACTTGTAACGGATTTATTTAGAAGTATAACATCATCTGCATAAAGCAAAGAGCTTGACATTAACATCTCCAATTTTGATATCATGTTTAATACCACTTTCCTTCATAATGTAATCCATATAAATAATGAATAACAGAGGGGATAATGTACATCCTTGTCTCACACCAGATTTAACATTAAACCATCTTCCTGTACTTCCTTCAATTCTAATTGCTGACTTACAACTCAAATAAAGACTAAGTATTGCTTGATATAATGCCCCATTGACACCATATAACTGTAGCGTATTGAATAGCTTCTCTCTTGGCACCTTGTCATATGCCTTTTCCAAATTGACAAAAGTTAAATATAGATCTTTGTCATATTCCCATGCTTTCTCGACTATTTGTCGTAAAGTGAAAATCTGATCCTGACAGCCTCTATTTTGCCTGAATCCAGCTTGTTCATCACCCAGCTTTTCTTCCACAATTCTTCTCAGTCGTTTCTCAAGTTTATTTGCATGGATCTTGCCAGGAACACTTAGTAGGGAAATACCTCTGTAATTCTTACATTCAGTTTTATTTACCTTTTTATATATGGGTACTATGAGAGCTCTACTCCAATCATCGGGAATTCGTCCCTCTGTCCAGGCTTCTGAACTATGCAGTGCAGCCACTGTAAGACTCTTATACCACCATACATCAGCATTTCTGGCCGAATATCATCTCCTCCTGCTGCCTTTCCACATTTCAAGCATTTGATGGCTTTGTATGGTTATGTATCCAGGCATGCAGTCAGGATATGTATTCCTGACTGCATGCCTGGTCATTGTTTTTTACCACTGGGCTGTCATCACTGCTTGTTTCATTTAGCAGTTTTTCAAAGTAATTACTCCATACTTCAAGGATATCTTTTTCTCCCGTTTTCATTTCACCTTTATCATCTCTAACTCCTTTTACAGCACTCTTTCCTTCATTCCTAAGCTTCTTCAACAACCTCCAGAATATTTTGCCACCTTCTTGATATTTATTTTCTATATTCTTGCCAAAGTCCTCCCATGACTTTTGTTTAGCTAGTTTTACACAGTATTTAGCAATCTTGCATTTGTCTCTATATTCTTTAAGAGCACAAGCTGACTTATTTGCCAGCAACTTTTGATATGCTTTCTTCTTTTCCTTCACTGCCTCTTTAACTTCCTGTGTCCACCATGGAGTTCTAATTTTTCTATCCTTGCAGACAACTTCACCACATACCTCTCAAGCTGAATCAATCAGGGCTTTCTTCAAGGCTTGCCACTAAATCTCCAAGGTTTGATTCCTATTCTCAAACTCTTACATTTTTTCTTCAGTATTCTTTGTGTATTTTAGTCTACAGTTCACATCTGAGAGCTGCTCAACTTTTATTCGCTTTAAAACTTTCTTACATGTTTTTCTTTTCAAAATGAAATTCAATTTTATCCTACTCAAGACTAAATAGTGATCACTTCTGATTTCAAATCCTCTGTACACTCTGGTTGGTGTCCTGCACCAGAGAGAAAACATCATTATCAACAATAACATAGTCAATGAGACTTTTCTTATTCCTTGCCTCTTCTCTCCATGTGAATTTGTGCACATTTTTATGTTGGAACATGGTGTTAGTAATAACCAGTCCATGTCCTGAGCAGAAATCCAACAGATATTTGCCATTATTATTAGCTTTGCTCTTTTCTCCAAATTTTCCCAAAATATTGTTTTTATGTCTCGCAATCATTTCCTACTCTGCTATTTAGATCCCCAACAAGGACCAACTTTTCCTTTTTCATTGTGTCAGTTGCTTTTTCTAAAGCCTCAAAAAATTCCTCCACTTCTACCTTAGTAGAACCTTCTGTGGGACCATAGGCACAAATAAGTCTCATTGTGCAGTTCCCCATTCTTATATTTGCCTACATTAGTCTACTTGAGACTGCCTGCCATTCAAGAAGAGTAGCCTCATGTTTTGTGTTGAATACTATGGCTACTCCTTCTTTTCCTTGATTGTCATTGCCTGAATATAACATTTTGTATTTATTGCTCAGAAAGATCTCACCAGTTTTTGTCTTTTTTGTTTCAATCACCCATATTATGTCAATCTGGTACTTATCTAATTCCTCAGCTAGCTCCATTTCTTTGCCATTCAGGCTTCTTATGTTGTTAGTACCGATCTTTATCTCTGGTGATGTTGAGTTGGGGTGTGTTTTCAGATTTGTTCCAGTAGCTGACTTTTCGCTGTTCGCTCTGATTCCCTGGCAAAAACAACGGGGGGCCTTGTTTAACCGGGCGACGCCCCAGCCGGCATGAAATTTTGTCATGTTGTACCATCATTTTTTATTTTGGTTTAACCAATAAGAATTCAATTTGGTTGGCTAAATCCCAAATTGCCAGCCCATCCTCGTTCGTTCAGTATCCAAGTAGATACCGAACAGGGTGCACCACGAGAAGGTGAGGATTGGACATTAGTCAGAAGCCCTTTTCAGTTCTCCGCATTCCTTTAAAGGCTATGTGGAGGTCTCCTCTCAGTTATACAGCTTTGACCCTTAAGCACCCCAGTATTATTAGTTTTCTCCTTGATATTAGGCTTTCCTTAGATTGTTTGGTAATAAATATAAGCAACATTTTCTTGTTGCATAGGTGTTTCAGCATTTTCCTTCATCTTATTTCAAATAAAATGAAAGAAAATGGCTGCATATTTGTTTATCTTATCTGAATAAAAGTAAGATAAATGAGCAATTTTTATCAATTTACGGACTTCTGCAGAATCAATAAACTCAACCAGCATTGTACGTATCATTATACTGAACTAACAACACACCATGAGCAAGTCATTTTGCTTACATACCCTTCTTGACGAGCACCTCTGTAGTTCATTTACATGAATATGTAACATTTGTCCTTTAATTTGGTAAGACCTTGGTTCATATCCCATCTAGAATTTAAGTTGCCTTCTCAACAGGTTTCCTTCTTAGGGTCTCTTTCTAATTAAGCAATATCAAAGGAGTGGGGATTGAGATTCTGTAGCTCCGTTGGTATAGGCGACTTTTGGTCGGAAAGACATGGGTTCGATTCCTGTCTATGACGTGAGGAACCTTCGGGTCCCTTTCCACTAAAAGTGAGTTATCCAGTCTCATATGGAGGGAGATGGGTTTTTCTCTCCGAAACTCAGTTTTTTTGTCCTTCGGAACAGGCAAACTGGCCAGTAGAACACCCAAGACGAGAATACTTAGGGGTTGTAGGGGTAACCACCTTATCCTTGTTTTACATTTAGGAAATCCAAGGCTACTTGGAAGGCTGTGAGCACTTAAGTGCCTGTTAGAACCACTGATGGATGGATGGATGGAAAGGAGTGGGGAATACCAATTGCAGTAACAGCTCATAAAAAACTTAGATGTGCTCCCACATTTTATTGTTATTGTGAAAGGAAAATTTTAAAAGTGGGTACTAAGGAGCCGATTACTTCTCAACAAGCTGTAAGTACTTATAGTGCATCAAATCAGTTATCTTTATAATTAAAAATCAGCCACACATTAGCACCTGCTATGCCTACTGTGTGAAGTAAAGATGGTGGCAATAAAGGTCAATGATGAAAGAGCACCTTGAGTCTCATCAGCATAGCTCTGCTGATCGCCAACAAACCCAATAACAATATAAAGTGCCACAGCTGTAAAATTGATGTTACTGATAAAATAGGGTATATTGTATGATTTCTATTGCCGCTGGCTGCATGCGTCCTGTGCAAAAGTAGATGAATTGGCACACAAGCTATTTATTGACCTCAACCAGCTCTTTTTCTGTTCACTGTGCCTCCCTTCCATAAAACGACTTCTGAACTTAGGTAAATGAGTCAAAAACCTCGGACAACATCTTAATACTACGATCAAAACCTTCTCTTCCAAAATCTGAATGCTAGAAGCTAAGCTCGTGCTACTTTATGATCAGTGCTGTAACACAAGTGCACCCTTGCCCGTTAATGAACTCCATGACTTAATCGCATTGATGGTAGACAACTCGATTGAGGCCAAAAACAAGAGATCCAACCATTATTTTGAACTTTCTGATGGAAAATGGTAAATCACTAAAAGAAGACATCAGCAAATTAGCAGAAGGATGCAGCTTCAATTCTAGAAATATCAGGTGCCATCGTTTCAGACCCATAAATAAAAGAAAAGACAGAATGAACTTTCCACATCTTGTGCAAGTGACTTGTGACGGGCACATCCAAATTAATAACAAGTTCAAGGACACTTGTCCCCAATCGTGTATATCTGTTCAACCTAACTTAACATTCACCTAAATAGAACAATGACGTCATCTTACTAGAAGAAAAGCACTAAAATGGAGACAATAGTTGGATCATTGACTACAAACAAGTTAAATAATAAAAAAAATCAAGTGACATCACTAGTAGCCACAATAGAGACTAGTATACATGGAACTTCCCATAGAAAAAATAGATACTTCTGTAACCACTGAATGTAAATTAACCTCCCTACCGGCCAATGTGGTTGAAATACTGACACCAAATTGCACTTCTTATCCATGTTATTCAATGGGTTTTAGGGCTTCGTATCCAGATTTATCTCAACGTCTATGGACGTTGTGGCCGGTTGAGGGGGTTAAATACAATTGACCTGACACATCAGTTGAAGTACTAAACATTTTTCCAGACAAAAAGATGGACACTAGTTGTCCATTCTTTCCAAAATTAGTTGATAAACTTAAGCCAGATAATAGTAAGCCCTCAATTGGATAAATTGACAAGCCAGAAAAATAGGAAAATTCTTACAGCAAAACTGTCATGGATTCCAACAAAATATCAGTATTTTGCAGTTTGAGGCTACATTGTGATTAGTCTGTGAATTTAGAGCTTGTGTAAAATTGGTGATTTTTTATCTGTATTTTTGTATTTTGCCCTTAGAGAATTAGTGCTTTATAGTACTTTAGTGTAGATTTTCGTGTATTTGTGTTTTTTAATACATCTTTGTTAAAATATTTCAATAATAAATATAGTTTAAAGGCTCAAAGCTGTATAACTGAAAGAAGACCTCCACATAGCCTTCAAAGGAATGCAGAGAACCGACCAGGGCTGATGACCTAATGTCCAATCCTCACCTTCTTGTGGTGCACCCTGTTAGGTATCTACCTGGATACTGAACGGACGAGGATAGGCTGGAAATTTGAGATTTAGCCAACCAAATTGTATTGTTATTGGCTTAAACCAAAATTTCAATATGTGAGAATTACAGAGGCATTTCATTATTGAGTGTTCCTGGTAAGTTATATGCAATATACTTGAGAAACGGTTGAGAAGGATTGTGGAAGAGAAGCTTGGTGAAGAACAAGCAGGATTCGGGCCATATAGAGGCTGTCAGGTTCAGATTTTCACTTTACGACAGATAGTTGAGAAATCATGGGAATATAACAAAGTTCTGTATTTAAGTTTTGTAGATCTGAAAAAGGTATATGATAAGATGCCAAGAGAAAAGCTATTCCAAAAACTACAGTTATTTGGTGTTAATGGGGCTGTATATCAAGCAATTCTTAGTCTTTATTTGAGTTGTAAGTCAGCAGTTAGAATTGAAGGAAGTACAAGATGGTTTAATGTTAAATCTGGTGTCAGACAAGAATGTACATTATCTCCTCTGTTATTCATTATCTATATGGATCACATTATGAAGGAAAGTGGTATTAAACCTGATATCAAAATTGGAAGTGTTAAGCTCCAATGCTTTATGCGGATGATATTATACTTCTAAATAAATCCATTAGAAGTCTGCAAGATTCCCTAACTAAATTGAATAACTGTTGTAATAGATATGGTATGAAGGTTGGCATTAAAAAGACAAAGACAATGAAAATAGGCAGAAACATTGAAAATGTCAACTGCATTGTGAGTGGAGAACTTATAGAACAAGTAAAACATTTCAGCTACTTAGGCAAGATTTTTAGTTAAAATGGTAAGTTGAATATGGAAATAGACAACAGAATCAACTAAGCTGGTATGGTAGGAAGTAAACTAAATAAATTTATATGGAATAAGAGAGAAATTAGTCAAAACACTAAATTAGCTGTATACAAGACAGTGTTTAAATCAGTTTTAACTTATGGATCTGAGAGCTGGGTTACAAGTAAAACACTTGACCAAAGACTAGAGACTGCAGATACGAGAGTCCTGAGAAAGATTAGGGGCATGAACAGATGCCATTTATGGCAATATCATATTAAAAACGAGGATATTAGGAAAGAACTTGATATTGTCAACATCCAGGAATGCATTAGCAGAGCTAATCTCAGGTGGTATGGTCACTTAAGCAGAATGGGAGAGGAAAGATTAGCAAAACAAGTGTTCTCTGCCTAAGGTTGGCGGGAAAAAGACCGAGAGGAAGACCAAGATATAGGTGGATTGATACATCAAAAAGTGCCAAAAAAAGACAGAATTATTATTAAGACCTGATAATATTGGAGTCTTGACATTTTACAGCTGATTTGAAGGAAAATTGTAGATAAGAAGTTAGTAATGATGTAAATTTTTCATGCACTATCATATCCTGTACACCCCTTGAGGGTGTATATCAGGAATTTGATGATATAGTTTAAAATGGTGTCAAAAACGCACAAGAAACGCAATGCTAAGAAGAGCAGAAAAGTTGGACAAGATGGTTTTGCCCCACTAAGGAGGTTATTGGAAATGAATTAACCTCCAAAATAGTGAAATTAAAGAAAATTATAAGAGAGACAATGTAGGAATTACAGAAAGTCAAGAGGTGTTGAATTAACATAGGGAGAAATAGAAAACAAAGCAGCAAAAATAAGAAACAACAAAGCGTAGAATCAGATAAGTCCATAAGTAAGGAAAATCAGTTAATTAATGTTCTTTGTCTAAAGAAGGATGTTATTTGGTATGGCGACTTTATCATAAAACATGCTGTTGATGAGTGAGTTATAACTTCAAGTTTTCCAGGAGCAAAAATTAAAAATATAACACAAGCAATTCAAAAACAAAAAAGAAAAGTAAACAAAAATTGTACTAGGTACTAATGACTTAACTAATGATAAGTTCACTATGAGAGAGGACATGAAAGGGTTGTTAGAAGAGAGTGAGAAAGTGAAAAGTAAGTATATTACCTCAATATGATAAAAATGAATTAAGAAGAAGGGCTATAATGGCAAATGATTTGATGTGTAAGCTATGTAGAAAGAATGGATGTGTGGAGGGAAGATTAGATTTGTATAAGAGAGGCTGCCTATACCTGAATGCATTTGGTATCAGGAGTCTTGAAAAACTGATAACTGGTATGAGACCTAACACAGAGAGTCAGGGAAACTAAATTATAATGGGAGGAATTGCAAGAATACAAGTGTAAGAACGATGATGTTATATAATTGTGCTAATGATGGGAATGGGCACATGGAAATGATTACCAGGAGAGAACAATTTTGATTTTGTATTTGTCTGGTTCAGTCCCATCAAATGTGTGCAAAGATGTCTGCATGTATAAGAGGCACTAGAGAAGAATAAAGATGTGCAAGTTGTCCAGCCATGTTGATTCTCGTAGACAAGCTTATACGTTGGTTATGCATTATTAAAACACTTAAGGAATTGAACAACGTAGTTAAGGATATAAATTAAATTAAACTTTAATAAATATTTTCCGATATTTCGGCAATGTCACATTGCCATCTTCTAAAGGAACTTACAAAAAGGCACGTGCACGTAGGCACTACAAACACAGTAACTGGGAATGAAGAGCTGAGGCTATTGTTCTCCTAAAAGTCCTGATGGTGCCCTCTAGCGGGCTAAGTAGGTGTTCTTGGCCGTTGGGCTGAAGGTCTGCTGATGTAAGCCTCCCAAATTTGGGGCAGTCGCATACAACCAAATTTGTTGAGGTTTGGAGAATTTCTTAGGGCTGAGGCTGATTCCATAAATAGTCTTTCGTATTTGTATTTGCTACAGTGTATTACTGTAGCTTTCTTCCACCGTATTCTGTGGCGTGTATCCAGAGCGTGGTCCGCAAGACCAGAATGGCTATACTTGTGAAACCGGATGTAGTCCTTGTGTTCAGAAATTCTGATATTCGCTGTCCTGCCTGTTTGGCCAAAGTAAAACAGATTACAACTGCAAGGGACCTGGTATACACCAGGTAGGTCTAGGGGAAGTGGTTGGTCTTTAGTGGAGCGGATAAGGGATGCCAATTTTCTGTAAGGTTTGTAACAGGAGGTCAGGTCATGCTTTTTTAAGATTTTGGTGATCTTTTCCGAGGTGCCTCGGATGTAGGGAATGGGGATGGATTTAGAGTAATCCTTGTTGTGGAGGGGATCTGTGGTTTGTAGGTTCTAATATTTTTTGGACTTTTTGGGGGGGTAGCCATTGGCTGAGAAAGTGTTGAGGATGTGATTTAGTTCAGTGTTTAGGGCCAAGTCGTTTGAACAGGTCGTTTGAATATAAAGCTCTACAGGAAATGAAAAATAATAAAGAAATAGTTATCACCAAAGCGGATAAGGGAAATGCAACGGTAGTCCTTAACCTAAAGGACTACACAGGTAAGCTAAATGCTCTTCTCTTAGATCGGGCTACTTACCTCCCCATCAATTACAATCCCACCAACTCTCAAATTAGAAAACTTCACAGGCTCCTTAAGATAGTCACTTCTTGGCCTGTAGAAGTTACCAACAGATTAAAGCCATTTAACTCTATACCCCCCCGTATTTACGGACTCCCAAAAATACATAAAGAAAATGTGCCATTACGTCCCATAGTGGATGGCATTGATTCCCCCACATACAAATTAGCTAAACATTTGGCCAAAGAGCTCACACACTATACTGGCAACACACCATCACACATAAAAAACTCAGCCCATTTCAAAGCCAGCATAGAAAACCTTACACTCCAACATACTGACATAATGGTCGGCTTTGACGTCTCCTCTTTATTCACAAATGTCCCACTCAAGGAAACTCTAGAGCTAATCCAAGCTAAATTTTCTCCCGATATCTCGGCCTTATTTCAGTTCACAATGAACTCAGGCTATTTCGTTTGGCAAGGAAAATTCTACAAACAAATAGAGGGGACAGCCATAGGTTCACCACTCTCCCCACCCTTGGCCAATTTCTTTATGGAGACCTTTGAAGAAAAAGCCTTAGCCTCTGCCCCACAATAAACAACCATATGGCTTCGCTACGTTGATGATGTGTTCGCTATTTGGCCACATGGCTCTGAAACACTTCTCTCCTTCTTAACACACTTAAACAACCAACATCCCAGAATCAAATTCACCCTGGAAAAAGAGGAAAAAAACAGCCTCCCTTTCCTAGACACACTAGTCACCCGCCAGCCCAATGGAACCTTGGTTTTCTCAGTTTACAGAAAACCCACCCATACAGGCAGATACATTCACCAACAATCCCACCCCCTCACAACAATATGGAGTAGTGAAAACACTATACAACAGGGCCAAACTAATCTGTTCAAACGACTTGGCCCTAAACACTGAACTAAATCACATCCTCAACACTTTCTCAGCCAATGGCTACCCCCCAAAAAAAATCCAAAAAATATTAGAACCTACAAACCACAGATCCCCTCCCCCCCTCCACAACAAGGATTACTCTAAATCCATCACCATTTCCTACATCTGAGGCACCTCGGAAAAGATTACCAAAATCTTAAAAAAGCATGACCTGACCTCCTGTTACAAACCTTACAGAAAATTGGCATCCCTTATCCACTCCACTAAAGACCAACCACTTCCCCTAGACCTACCTGGTGTATACCAGGTCCCTTGCAGTTGTAATCTGTCTTACTTTGGCCAAACAGGCAGGACAGCGAATATCAGAATTTCTGAACACAAGGACTACATCCGGTTTCACAAGTATAGCCATTCTGGTCTTGCGGACCACGCTCTGGATACACGCCACAGAATACGGTGGAAGAAAGCTACAGTAATACACTGTAGCAAATACAAATACGAAAGACTATTTATGGAATCAGCCTCAGCCCTAAGAAATTCTCCAAACCTCAACAAATTTGGTTGTATGCGACTGCCCCAAATTTGGGAGGCTTACATCAGCAGACCTTCAGCCCAACGGCCAAGAGCACCTACTTAGCCCGCTAGAGGGCACCATCAGGACTTTTAGGAGAACAATAGCCTCAGCTCTTCATTCCCAGTTACTGTGTTTGTAGTGCCTACGTGCACTTGCCTTTTTGTAAGTTCCTTTAGAAGATGGCAATGTGACATTGCCGAAATATCGGAAAATATTTATTAAAGTTTAATTTAATTTATATCCTTAACTACGTTGTTCAATTCCTTAAGTGTTTTAATAGTCCAGCCATGTTATTCAGACTGCAGACATGATTATATAAAAGAACATGCAGGTATATTATTATTGTCCATACACAAATGCTAGGAATATCGGAAATAAAGGGGTAGAGTTTGTTGCCTTGATCAGTTGGGACATTATCCAAGCCATATTGCCGAGAAGAGAGTATTCCCTAAGGCTCTATCTCAAGCATGACACTCTTTTCCATTAAAGTGAACTCAGTCACTGAACACCTTCATCCCACAGTGGTCCGTGCTCTATATGTTAATGATGTCACAATTTATTGTCATTCTTGTAAGTTGAGGGTTATCGAAAGACAACTTCAACTAGCAGTTGATCATATCCCTTCTAGGGTCCTTAGTGATGGGTTCATGTTTTCAGCAAAAAAGAAAAAGTGTCTGTATACACTTCTTTCAGAAATGCACTCTTCAACCAGACTCAGAATATGGTACACGCTATTATCGCTATTGTAACAGAAGCCAAGTTCTTAGGACTTATTTTTGACAGAAAGCTTGTATTCCTTAAAAAACAGCTAAGGGAAATGCACAAAAGAGCACTGAATATCTTTCTTCCCCTGTTCCAGATTGCAGTGCTGATCAGTGTTCCTTACTTTACTTTACAAGTGCACTATAAGTGAACTTATAGTGCACTTGTTTGCTCAGAGCTTGATTATGGGTCTGAAGTCTATGTTTATGCAAGGGAGAGTACTATGCAATGGTTGCATCCTATACAACATCATTATGATATAAAGAATAACTATTGATGCATTTTGCACCTCTCCCATTGAACGTCTCTCTGTCAAAGCCAATGATCCCTCTATCAGTTTGATGTAAACAGTTGTCACTTAGCCATACCCTAAAAACAAAGTGAGATGTCTAAGCATCTCACTTGAACTAGCATCCTCCTCCCCTACATTGGGAAGTTCAATATTATACACTTACGTTGCCATTCACCCATTTGGAAGATTATACAAGCTGTTAATTTAACTGCACTGAACATAATGGTATTCCTGTATGGCAAAAGTTTTCACTCCAACATACAGCTTCTCACTGTGCCAGCTAAAGGAGGTTCATATTACATCATTAGTCTACCTGCATGCATGTAATGCATTTATATCACTCTGATTTCTTACTTGTCAGTACTGGCAGTTAGAAATCTGAGACTTCTCTTGGTTGTACCTTATGGGGTGTTCTACAATTATTGTATCAGATGAGGACCCTAATTGTGATGTCTCATTACTGGGTATCCAATCCAGCCAATGTGGCTGGATTGCAGACACAGGTGCTATGTCGTATACTTTTCCTGTGTACTGGAGAATAACAGAGTAAATAGCATGTGCATCCTTGTCTTAACATTCGATTTTAAATCAAACCACTTTCTGATATTCTAAGTTCTGACTGCTGATTTAAATTCAATTATTGTTGAAATATTACTCTATATGATGTCCTCTTTAAATAATATAATTATAGGATTTTAAATAGCTTTCCTCATGACCTTATCATATTTCTTTGCCAGATCTAAGAATTTAAAAATTTAAGAACCAAACATTTAAAAATTCTTGTTACATGTCTATGATTTCTCAATTATTTGTAAGATCTGGGTCTCTTGATCAAGTATAATAATCAGGACTTGAATCCAACTTGCATTTCTAGTTGGTCTCACTTCTCCTATATTTGCATAAATCTTACCTGGAGCACTCAGCAAAATTCCTTGGCAATGTTTACAGTTTTATTTCCCCTTTTATAGATGGGTATTTGAAAGCTGTACTCCAAGCATTGGAGTACAGCTTTCAAATATTCATCTTTTGATGAGATCTTTGCAACTGATAAGTATTTAATTTGTTAGTGTCTTTTAACTTTCTGAAATTCCATTTCTACTGCTGTGTTAGACAATAGACACAATTCTGGATTTAAAATTCTCTGAATGATATTATTGTCTTTAGAATGATCAAAACAAGATGCCAATATGTCCTTGCATTAAATTGACTCATTTCTATACTTTTCTGACATTTACTATAATCATTTTCTGATGTGTTCTACCCTTGATGTGTGTATAGCATAGTACAGTGGGTGCCTGCTTATTCTGATATCAACATAGCAATCTTCCTTTATTATGGCTAAAAGCATTATCAAATCAGTGCATCGAATCCTCAGAATTCCCATGCCATAAAGTGAGTGTCTGCTTAATATGATAGTGCTTATTATGACATCCACATTGTAACAATTTTTCTTCTGGAACACATTAAGAAAATTGCAGTCATATCACTCAACTGATTTTCCAAGCCTTTTTTAAATTTCCATTTTAAATCAGTGAAGTGTGATGTCTTACTCACAAGCATATGCTTGGGAATAGAGTAAAGCATTTAATTCACAAAGTGTTATGCCATGAAATAAATATTAAACAGAAATATCTACTTGATATATTTTTTGCATGCCTGCCAAATTTTGACCCACTTTTGGCATGTTTATGTATTAGTCAGTGGTCTATTTTTGTTTCCAATTCCATCCATTTTTCTTCTGGTTGAGTCCCCCTGATAAGGGCTTCAGGCAATTTTTGTAGTCGGCTTGCCATTCCTCTGCTGCCCCTCTAGGGTTGTTTTATGTGTATAGAACTGTGTGTTCACAGGGCCAGTTTGCCTGTTCTGAGGGAAATAAACTTGAGTTTCCAGGAGAAAGAAAAAACACTCTATCTCCATATGAGACTGGCAATTCATAAGACCTAATAAAGGTTCCTCATGTTGTAGACAAGATTTGAACCTGGGTCGTTTCGACCAAAGGGCTTGTCTACACCAACTAAGCTACAAAGGCTCTTTTTTTGTTTCCAGTTAGTCAGAGTAAAAGAAGAAATCTCGAGTTTTTCATGTGGTCTCAAGTAACATAACTAGATATATTGTCTATATAGCACCAAAGTGAAAAGGAGTTCCAATAAGACAATTCTGTGGTCATATGTATGACACTTGGTCAAGAGATTGCACGCTTAGAGTACAGTGCAGTACAATGCATAGTGGTCATCTGTGAAAGATTATTATTAATAGTAAGGACTTGCAAAACATGCACAAAACTCTATAAAAGTGATTAAGCTAAGACAGAAAAATTTAATGCTTCTTGAAACAAAAGTGTTGAAGTGGTTTGGAGATAGATATGAAAATGATTCAAATGTGTTAGCAGAAATTTGAAAGAAAATGTAGACTATATTTATTATTATTATTATTATTACGGGCATCTCCATGGAGTCAGTAGACTCATCGTGGGAGACCCAAACTATCAAAACAATATCTATCATATCTGTTCTTGAATTCATTTACAAACGAAGAACTCACAACTGAGTCAGGCAATGCATTCCACTCATTCACCACCCTCCAGGCAAAAAACCTCATTCTCACACCCTTGTTAACCACACTTTTCCTTAATTTCCAGGGATGACCTCTTGTTCTTCCATCACTATCACACAGCTGAAACATTTCACCTGCATCAACCTTATAAAAACCTTTTAGTAATTTAAATGTTTCTATCATATCCCCCTCTCCTCCGCCTATCAACCAACCTCTGCAATCCACAATCTGTCAATGTAGGGAGCATTTTTTACATCACTCACCAACTTAGTCACTCTCCTCTGAACCCTTTCCATAACCTTCTCATCTCCAAGGAATCCAGGTGACCAGACCTGAGCATAGTAATCCAAATGTGGAAGTATCAGTGCTTTATAAAGGGGAATAATAACCTCTTTATCTCTGGATGTTAGTGTGTTCCTTAATAACCAAGTAATCCTATGTGCAATCTTGGACACTTTAGCAATGTGTTGTCCCCTGAACTTCATCTCCCTATCTACAAACATTCCCTAGCCTCATCAATCCCTTGGGGTACCGTTCCATCAATGTAGTACACAGCTGGTAATCTTTTAATCCCAAAATGCATAACTTGGCACTTTTCTACATTGAACTGACATCCATTTTACCAGCTTATTTAAATCATCCTGCAAACGCTCAACATCAGCTTGATTTTTTATTGCACTACCCAACTTTGCATCATCAGCAAGCAATTGAATATCTCCTTTTAAGCCATTTCCTATATCATTTATGTACAAATTAAACAACAATGGCCCAAGCACAGAGCCCTGAGGTACGCCACTTGGTCAGCTGCCTCATCTTGGACTCTGCTCCTCAATACGCCACCTTCTGGTATCTCTCCCTGAGCCATGTTCCTATCCATATCACAAGCTTAGTATCCATCCCTCTCTGCTCTAATTTGCACAACAGTATTCCGTGGAGTATCCTGTCAAAAGCCTTAGCAAAATCCAAAAGTACTACTGTGTAGCCATTCCCTTTGTCCAACTCAGATGTCATTTTTTTATAAAAAGTTAATAAATTGCTAAGGCAGGATTGACCTTTAACAAAACCATGTTGGTCCCTATAGAGTATCATATCCTGATCCACCCATTCTTGAATTTTGTTTTTAACCAACTTTCCCAATACTTTTACCACCACTCCCGAGATGGTGATTGGCCTGTAATTAACTACTGTGGTTTTAGAGCCACCTTTATGCAAAGGAACTACTTTGCCTTCCTTTCACTCCCTAGGGATCATACCAGAGATCAAACTTAAGTTAAATAACCAAGTAAGAGGCGTTGACAATTCCTTTGCACACACACCCTGGCTGATATTCCATCTAAACCTACAGCAGTGTTCGCATTTAAATTTTGCAATATACTAAGTACCTCTGATTTCTTAACGTCAATTCTCACATTAGTTATTGCTACAGATACAGAGATATTCTCACTTGGGTGATAGACTTTTGAAAAGTGATCACTCAGTAACTCTACTATTACATCTGAATTGGTCACCTCGATACCATCGGCACCCACTAAGGTTATCCTTCCGAAGTCATTCTTCCTTTTACTTGCCACATAGCAGAACTCTTTGGGATTACCCTTGGTCTCCTTGGCTAAGGACTTCTCGTAATCTGATTTAGCTTTTCTTACTATGCTGTTAACCTTCTAACTTGAGCCTTGTACTGCTCATGGGTGTACTGATCGCCTTCTTGTAAATTCTCCATAACATCTTTTTTTTTTTTTTTTTTTTTTTTTTTTTTTTTGTAGATCAAGCTTGATACTACTACTCATCCATTTAATGCCTACCTTGTTTGTCTTCCTGACCATGGGGACACAATCTGATATTGCCTTCCTCAGATACCCACTGATTTTATCCCATGCACTGCTAACATCTTTCTCCTGCAATATGTTCTACCATGGGACTGCTGCAAGCTCTCTCCAAATCTTGTTATAATTGCCTAACCTGTAGTTCCATAAATACCCCCTTCTTAAGTGAGAAATCCACAAATTTTGCAACTTCCCAAGTCAATACCACATGATCGCGCTCACCAATTGGAGGTAATGAGGACACCTTACTTATGCATACATCCTCTGAACCAATGACCAGGTCCAACACTCTCACACCACGTCCCCTCAGTTATGTGCTGTTTCAAGTAATTATCTCATAGAAGATGTATGAATTCCATTTCCTTTTTGCCACATGATATTTCCTCCTCCAATTGCTTTATCACCTTAATTAAAATCCTCCATAATAATCACTAACCCTGCACTCATTGCACAAATTTGCTGCAGCAGCCAACTATATATTTGGTTGCGTTGGTCACTATTTCACACCAGATTACCTCAAATGTACTATCATTCAAATGTCTTATCATCTTGATATACTACTTTCTTTGGTTGCAACTCATCTGCTATCATCAACAGTACTCCCCCCCCCCCCCCCATTCTATCTTCTCTATTCTCCCTGAAAATACTGTACCCATCACATTCAATTCCAGTGACCACATCTTCTGCTGACAGCCAAGTTTCACTAATGCCTACAACTTTTGGTAAGATTGCACTGACTAATGCCAAAAATTCTTCCCTCTTATTTCGAATACTTCTTGCATTTGTTTACAAAAATTGCAGATTCCTTTTAGTTCTTGTATCCACTTTAGAACTGATAAAGATGTCACTAATTTCAATAGTCCCATGACGATTTTTATCCCCTCTATTCTGCAATTTATTCCGCAAATAAGGATCAACAATTATACAAGCACTGCTTAAGTTTCTCCCTCTTACACTCAACCTTTTCAATTTTAGTTTCCCTGCCCACTTACTTGTTCAGAAAACAGTAACTACTTCAATCGCTTATGACCTTCCATGTTCAGATGCAGCCCATCTCTTGTATACAGCTGTCTTTTGCCTCCAGACATCAACAAATTCCAGACCTCTTTTTTTGCACATTCTTGCAATCATATCATTCATTATCATCACTCGTCTGCTTAACCCATAATTGTCAAAAAAAAAAAAAAAAAAACGAGGCAGCACACACACTATCCTCCCATTGACACTTTTCTTCTTCACGATATCTAACAGTGTTCTTAAATCTTTTGCTACTCAATTTATACTACCACTAAGATCATTTGTACCCACCATAACTATCATTTTTTCTGCATCATGTCCTCTCTTTATTGCTAAAGCCACTCTCTCAATTGTTCCACCAGCCAAGCACTCCTCAGGCATACCGCTCTCCATACCCCTAATCATAGAATCACCATATATTTTACCACTCATAACTTCATTCAAGTCTAAACAAGAGTCACTCACGGCCTCATTTTCTAAGCTATTCAGCATGACTCTCCCAGTTTCATTACTCAACGCTCTTTTACTTACTTCCTCACTCCCACAACATCCCGTTTCTTCTAGAACTCTTGTGCTTTCCTTCTGTTGACTCCCAATCACTCCCATACTATTTATTTCTTCATCAATCACCAAAGACTCTCCCAATCCTGTTCTAGTTACTTCCACTAGTGTAATCTCCATAGACCTAATCTTTCTATTCAACCCATTTAACTCGGTTTTAATTTCCAGAATCCCCTTACTGAGCACTTTCAATTCCTCTTGAAAAAGATGAAGGTCACTTTTCATTTTTCTGAACTCCTTCCGAAGTTCATCTGCTATGGTCCCGATGTCTGCTTCCATGCCTAATCGTTCCAGCCTGTCCTGACACTTCTCACATATGTCAACATTTTCTTTCTTCTCATTTAGCCAAACAGTCCATAGATCCTTCACATTCCTCGGTGCATACATATAACAGTTCCCGCAACGCATCCACTGTGAAGCCGCTGACGTACGCTTCTTGTTGGACACCATCTTTAGTCGCTGAAGTAGTGAAACAAACCACAACGAAAACACAATATATACAACAGAATTCCAAACAATAACACCACTGAAGGACATTCATATCAACCAAAGCACAACTGCAGCACAATTTGAGACAAAAAGGCACACTATATTTTACTTTAAAACCACGTTTTTCAGCACAACTCAACACGACCGGCACGTTCACTAACGACACTAGTGACTATTTTCTGATATGAAAAGAAAAGATCCAAGTTGCACATTCAGATTTAAAGCAAGTTACATGTGGTCTAGATGTTTTAAGAACAGAACTGGAATCAAACTGATCATGAGGCATGGAGAGGCAGTATATTACCAGATAAAGCTGCATGCAATCTACGTGAAAAAAAACTCAAATACTTACAATATACTGCACTACTTATTTACTTATTTGTCTTAAAGTAAAAATCTCATCATTGCTTATCACCAGTTTCTCCTCCACAAGTTTTCTTTGCCTCTTCTCTGTATGGTTTCATAATTCTTACCTGAAACACTTAGTTGAAATTCCTTTATCATTATCATATTCGGTTTTATTTCCCTTTTAACAGATGAGTACTTTGTGAGCTATATAATTCAGCCTTATAAAATTCTAACTTTTGTTTTGTACTCTGTAACAACTGCGAAAACTTTTACATGATCATTTCTGGTTGAATATCTTCTACTTCAGGTTTTGATATATAGTCCTGTTTGCATTCTTCTTGAATATTTCTACCAATTATTATTATTATTGTACAATCATCTCCACAGAGTCCCATACTAATCGTTATTGACAAAATGCCTATCATATTTCTCCTTAAAGTTGTTCACTGATAGAGCACTCACAAATGCATCTGGATATACTACTTATTTACTGCTCTCTTCTTGCAAAAAAAAATTTAGTCCTGACCCTTGTTCTCTCCCATCCACCCATGTATTAGAATGGAGAGAGTGAAGGTAAAAGAGGTGTTTATTTTGGCTGGAAAACAAATGATTTAGCAAGTGTGGTATGCAAGAAGATATAAAAGAGTTGATAGCATGTGCAAAAAAGAAGAGTGAGAAGGTAAAAGTTGTGAGTGTTGTTGTATGATAGAGGCGAGGTGAGATGGAGAGTACTGATCCAAATGAATCAGTGCACTGATTCATTGAGAAGGTGTTGTTCAGAAGTGTAGAATCAGGGAAACTAGAATGTTTAGAGGAATGCAGGTGAGCGTTGATCCAGGCATCCAAGGGGTTAGCAAGTTGGAGAGCGCTCGCTCACGTAATGCTAAATGCAGTACTTCAGGTGAGCTAAGCAACTTTGAGGAAGAGGGTATTGCAGTTTATGTATACAAACCAAACTAGAAAGTGATACCAACTAAAATATATATTTCAGAAAGATAAACAATATCATAAACAGTTAAAAGAATACGAAAACCTAATCTCTCTCTCTCCACAGCTTTCACATGCCATAAAAAATTTAAAAAATAGCCTGATATCAGTCAAGCTGATAAAGATGATATTGCTGTAATCATTAACAAAACTGATGAACATCATTAATGACATCCTACTCCCAACATAAATTGAAAAACTTATACATCAACTCAAGTTAAGTTACATAAACCGGACTACCCTGTGCTCCTCATTATTTCGTAAAAACACTCCACAACAGCTTCCCCCCCCCCCCCCACGCTCCCCATTAATATTTATTTTGCAACTCCATTATTCCAATAATTACTCCAATAATTAATCAAAATTAATTATTAAAAATACCCAGTAGTATTCTGTTTCTTTAGATGCATCCCCTCTATGTACGATTGTTGATTGCCAAAAACCCTACATCATTCACACACTGCTTATAAATGACCAGAACCTACTGGAATGTACAAAATTATCTCCTTCAGATAGTCTGTCATTAATAAAAATATCTGCAGATTTCTTTAATACCATACAGAATAATGGCCTGTGTTAAACTGTGAATGAAATTTTTATGTATATTTTGTTCTTCATTCACATTTAACATAACCTATCATATATTAAGCATGACTTGTTTAAAAATTATTTGTTAATCCCTTGCTTAAGAATTAATTTTCATGTATTATTCCTGAATTTCATCAGCTATTATTTGATCAAATAATTTTAATGTATATTTTACTATTAGAAGGACCCAGTGATAAATATCATTTATCTTATTTACTTTATTCCTTCAATAATATTATGAGAAATTATATGTATATAATTTAATATACCTTATATATATATATACTGTAACATATATTTTATTATTGTTAATTGTAAATGAAATGAAAGAAAAAATTAAGTAACTGTAATATTTTATTAATGTTTTTCATTACTCAATGTAAAAGTATAGCCTTATGTAACGTTAACGCGAATGTTTACGTTTTGTTCGTTGCCATGGAGAGAGAAATAAAATGGAACGTGCGTGGGTAGACCGTGAGCTTCGATAACGAGGAGAGAAGAAAAATATATGAGTGGTAATATAAGAGTAAAGGAGGAGAGAGTTTTTGAAGCGGAAAAAAGGAAGGATATAAGCAAGGGGGTGAAAGTAAATAAAAAGGACTGAAGGGCAGGAATTCAAGAGAGTAGTATTTAAAGGTGTGCTAAGACGAAGTGAAAACTTATAGTTAGCTGAAAGTAAAGTCATCTCTATTAATGTCAGCAGTGGCATTAATAGAGATTTGGTGCCGTAATTGGATAATTAAAGGACTGGAAGGTTAATAAAGGATTCAGAATAGATCCAGTTAGCTTAGAATTACTACTTATTTCTATATTGCTTTTAGGAAGAATTGTACGGAGCTTAATTTGTTGTGAAGTAGTAAACAAGGATATCAATCTGCCCTATAGTTGCCGTCGAGAATTGTGAAGCGCGACAAATAATAATCTAGTTATGACCTTGAAGAATTCTTTTTAAATGTGTTCCATAGGTGTAATAAATATAATTTGAAGATGTACTCACATTAAATCTGACATGCTGAAGATTAATTCCGTAAGGACAGTCATATTTTATTTGTTTCTGTGTATGAAGACTTGAGTGATAGTTCCATTTTGCTCATTCTAACATTTACTGTGGCATATCGCCAAAGTTAGAAGTTAAAAATAATTTGCCTTGAAATAATATCTGCCGTATTTAATGATATGATAAGTGCCAGCTGAGAGTTAAGTGTGGAGTATAACTGAGAAATATGAGCAAACTAATTAAACAAGAAATTCTGTTGTATTAATCTGAGTAAGGAATCTTGTAATTGAGAAAACTGTGAAACTTGTATGTGAAGATTTTGAAGACTGAATTAATAAGAATGATTTGACCCGATGTACCAACTTAATTGTAATGTCTCATTTTAGAAGTGGAATTCATGTATTTATCATATAACCTTATATTAAATGTTTTGTTTTATTAATTTCATTACTGTGTTTGCCTGATTCTTTTTTATTGCACCGTTCATAAATAATTCGAATCTAGCGGGAGCCTCAAGTGAAAAATATTGAATTCGGCCTGAATGAGTAAGGAGACTGCTAATTTAATTGAAAATTGATTCTACTATTTTATATAGACTAATCTAAATATAGGGTGGCGCAGTATAAATATAAATTTCTCTATATTTGTATTAGTGATCAATTGGCAATTAATAGATTTTATTAATAAGAATACGTTACAACAAAATGGCGGATTCGAAACTAGGATGTACGTTCCAACACCTGATTGACTGAGTGGTTAGCATATCCGCTCTCCAGCCAAAAGGCTGCGGGTTCGAATCCCGCCGTGGGCATGGATGTTTGTGATTGTCTGTGAAAGCACTAGTGGTGGTAGTCGGCGGTAGATGCCGTTGGTGTTAGATAATGAAGGTTGGTGGAGTAGTGAGACAAAGAGTATTAGAGTTGATGCCCTCCCTCGATGAGTCTTTGGACTCCCTGGAGGTGTGATATAATAAAAATAATACTATTTGGTCAGTTAAATTATTTCCATTCCATCTTCTTTCATTCAGTATTATTATTATTATATATGACTATCAGGATGTGTCAGTAGAACTAATCTAAGGTGGTATGGCCACTTATATAGAATAGTGAAGAAAGGTTAGTAAAACGAGCAAAAAATGTAGATCTCACACTCTTGTTAGTCATATTCTTTCACAGCTTCCAGGGTTTGACCCCTTATTCTCTCACTCCTTATTCTCTCACAGTTCTCGAGGAGTGATTTGAGTTTGATAACATGTCAGGAGTTGAACAGGAGAGAAGTTTAGAACAAAAAAAGAATATCAAGCTTTTTGGAGGAAAAACGCTTTGGACTTGATGTGCTTCTCTTGAAATACATTAGGTCCATAGTCTTAACTGGGGTGAGGACAACCTCACCCCCACCCCACTTGAGAATGGGAAGGAAAGCAGCATTTAAGGTTAAAAGGAGATCTTGAAGCATGAATTACCTGACCACTATAGGGCTTTGAAAATGAAAAAGAGGATTGGAGAGTATTCTCATCAATAAAGCTATGAATAGGATTGAACATCATGGAAAGAAAATCGTTAATGTATAGGTGAAAGTACTGAGCGATAGGGGTACACCAACATAAATTGAAGAAAGGAAGCTGACAATCCATTCACAAAAAAGGAAGAAGAATATCATGAGATGATAGTTTGGTAAGTAGGCAATGATGCCAGGTTTGATCAGATGCTCTGGAAATATCAGGAGCAACCACTTGAGTTTCTCTGAACTTTTTTGGCCTACATCCAAAAGTGGATAAGGTTGGATAGGAGATCAGCTGTGGAACAAGAATGGTGGCAGTCATATTTGTGGTGAGTCTCCAAGTAGTGAAGCAGTTGATTGTGTTGTTTTTGAGGTGTATTCAGGTTAGAGCAGTAGGTTGATGGTTTAATGGTTGACACTTTTATCTCCCTTGTTTAGGAATAAGCTGAATAAAAGCTTGCTCCCAAGCAGTTGAATAGATGTCAGATGAGTATGACAGCTTGAAGAACCAATATAAGAGGGATATGATTTTGGAGCACAAGCTTTTAGTACAACTGGAGAAATATCATCAGGACCACAAGATTTATTAGTATCAAAGCTATTTAATATTTTTCTGATATCCTTCTGACAAAATTTCAGAGGAGGCATACTATGGATAGTTTGTGGAATCTTATAAAAGATGTCATCATCATACAGAGCGATAGAAGGTGGAAATATGAAGGACAGAAGTTGTATCCCACAGCCTTGACAAGACACCAGAAGGCTCAGCTGATTTGGACAGGAGACATTTTCAGTGCATTTTATCCTTACAAAGTCTGCTTTGGATATGTTGATATTTCTGTAGTTGTTACAGGCTATAATGTGAGCTTGAGTAGTGGCTAATTTTTGAGTGGATTTTTACTGAATTTTTGGCTTGGGCTGCTCTGGCGGAGTTTTTAGAGAACGAGGGTTTGGATAAGGGCCAAGGATTTTGAATGGGATAGGAATAAAAAAAGGCATTAATCCCAGCAACAATAATTGCTGTTATTAGATCAGAGCAGCAGGTGTTAGGCTCAGAAGAGTGAAAACAAGAATCAGACCATAAAAACAATACATGGGTCCCAAAGCTCACCCCAATTGGCACTGTAGGGACACAAGGCTGAGAATGACTGGGAGAAGGGCAGTTTCTAGAATAGATGACATGGTCAGAGTTATGGTCAGACTTGCAAGAGAAAGCTGGTTAAGAAAAGGTCCAAAGTGTTGGGAGAGTGATAAGGATTATTTTAATTCTACTAGATTGGTGAACAATTTTTATAAAGTTGTCACTGATAGTAAACACTTCAGCTTCTTTTCCAGCTTGTCTGTAAAGTTGGAGAAGGCAAGCCAATCTGAATTGTGAATGGGATGTTAAAATTGCAAAGGATATTATATTATCTCACTGTTGGAGTAATTAGATGTGATTGACTTTCTGAGATAGATAGTCAAATAAATCAGTGATGTCACCAGAGTTAGGAAGATGGCAGAAGCAGCAAATGAAGGCAACAGAGTGCAATTTGAGGAAATTTTGAGCCAAAGCAGACCATAATAAAAAAATTAAAAAAAAATTCCAGGTCCAGTAACCTTCTGCATGGGAAGCCAGACCTGAAAAATGCACAAGTTCTGTCCTTATGAAAAGGCATCATGGAAGATGAATGAGGAAAGTTCAGATGAATTGTTACAGAGAATGCTAGTTGGGGTTGTGATGAATAACATACTTGGTTTTGGATGTACGTAGGTGACAGTGCACATCACTGATATTAGAATTAAGATCTCTGATGTTGGTAAAATTGATCTGAAAGTGTTTTTTTTTTTTTGTTATGTTTAAAACTTTAAATATATATATATTTATAGTTTTTTGGGGTTTTTTTTGATAATTTTAGAGATTTTTAGTGGTTTTTATGGAAGATTTTTGTTTAATTGTAGAGATTGAAATTTTTTATACTTTTTATCATGGTTTTTGAGTAAAATAATAGGAAATTTAAAGAGAAAGGAGATGAAGGATTCACTTGTTCTCACTCCCACAGGGCTTTCCAGACCCCCAATCCATGGTCTCAGACAATGTCCTTACAAGTTGCTGCTCCCCTGCAGGCACAACCTGGTAAAATAACCATCAGCAGGATCATTTGCCAATGATTGAGAAGCCTCTCAAAAAGTTATCAACAGGTTTGGTCAGACTTCATCAGACCATTGGTCCTGTGTACTGTCTGGCAACAGAAACTACTTGAAAAAAACCTACAGAAACTGCTTTATAGCATCTTCTTGAAGAGCAGAGGTGCCAGTTTCCTAGTTAAAAAAAAAAAGTCATCCCAGCTAACAATTCATCAAGGACATTTGTTTAATCAGTGTTTTGAGAAGGTTATAACTAATTTCTCGATGATGGGGGTTATCCTGTAAAAGGCAGTCTATCTTCCTCTCATACTCGGCCTTATCCATTACAACTATCTATTTCTGCAAAGAAAGGCTTAGGTGTTATTCATCACTTATAATAATGCTTAACAGTATAATCAACACCAAAAGGAAATGAAAAAAATACATTTATTAAACCGGCTAATATTTTGCTGGTTTTCTACCCAGCATCATCAGAGTGCAATGATAACTTTGACAGGCACACAGCACTAAACTAAGTCATTGTAGAAACAGTTTAAATTGTAACCAAACCTAATGTCCTTACGTGGCACCCTCTATGGATCAGATAACTACAGAGTTAATTTAGAGCAGCCTGGCTATTAGGTATTAAAATGATAGTCTCCCTGATCTTTGGTAAATTAATGCAACCATGTTTATTTAGGTTGGAAGAGTACTTCATAGCTGATTCCGATTCTAAGAATAGCCTCTCAGACCTGTAATGACTTCTTTGTAATATAGATGCTTTTCTCCATCTGAATTTTTATGTTCTTCAAGGTGGATGTTAATTAATCTACCAGTCTGTCCAAAGTAGGTTAACTTGCAAGCACAAGGAACTTCATCCCCTCCCAGATGTTCAAGAGGATGTAGTTGATCCTTAGGAGGACGTATAAAAGTAGCTAGTTGAATGAAAGGTTTAAAATGGTATATAGATCATATTTGCATAGAACTTTGACTTTTTTTTTTTTTTTTGATGAAATTTTATTCAGAAAATCAAGATATGGAATGGATTTTGGTATGACAGCAAAATCATGATCTTTAGCTAACACACTAGTTTCAGCATCAGTGAACATGCATCTAGAAATGGTAATTACCTATTTATTAGTTTATTTATGTTTCCAGTGATAAATTTATGATTCGTATTGTTGGATAAGTCTGTATGAAAGCCTTTCATAAGAGCAGGTTAGTAATTGTTTTGAAACATGTAGAAGATATCCAGTAATTCGTTGTCCAGAGCCATGGGTAGCCCTCTGTCTCCACCTTCGGCATGCTATTTTTTGAACCATCTGGAAGATAACTTGTTTTCATCTATTCATCCCCAATCCTCTGGTTTCACTATGTCAACGACATAGTTGATGTTGCACCTCATTCTGAAAACAAACTTACCACCTTTCTACATTGGATTAATAGGCTTCACCCACATATTCAATTCACCATGGAAAAAAGAAAAATTCTGGTAGGTTACGATTCTTGGACATCCTTCTATTTGCATAGCCACTGGTACTTTGTCAGCCAATGTTTATTGGAAACTTACTGTTACTGGCAGATATATATACAAAAGTCTGCTCATTTTATTGCCCAAAATTCAAGTCATTAATTAATAGAGCCAATAATATTTTCTTTCCCTTAGGCTTACAACAAGAACTTCTCCCTTTCAAAATTTTGATGGAATTAAAGACTAAATTAAATTAAAAACTTCTTCAAAAGTCTACCTGTTGTAGAATTTTAAAGAAGTTTTACCTTAATCTCGCATATTTTCCTGTCAGCAAAATTTCTTATCTGTTACTATCTACGAAAGACAAACTATTACCTCTATCTTTTGCTGGTGTTTACCAGATCCCTTGTGAATTTAATTTGGCATGCTTTGGACAGATAGACCATTCTGTGGAAAAAAAGAATTAACATCAGTACCACATTGTACTACTACACTGAATACCTGAAAACCTCAAAAGTCTGGCACAGCATAGGATTGATACTAAATGCAGTAACCTGTGGAATGAAGCTCATCTTCTCTGTAGAAGCAGTTTTAAATATGAATACCTTTTCAAAGAAAGTTGTGTAGTTCTTTTACACCAGCCTAACCCGAATTGGAATGATTGTCTCTCTCTTCGAGGTCCTCCTCTTACATAAATATTAAAAAAAAAAAAAAAACTATTTCTCTATCACTTGACCACCATTTTTACTTGGTAAATCGATTGTTGTCTCCACACACTGATAATGTATCGTTAGTTTCAGTGCAAAAATCTGTAACTTTTAAAGTTTATTACTGTGGTTATCATGTTTTCATTGTTTGATCGTTATGCTACGGATATCTTTATAGATTAGACTTAAATTTTCAGTTTACTTGATCACAGAAATAATTTACTCTTGTAAAATTGGTGCAGGATCATCTTTCTACATTCATAATTTACAAAATATTAGGCTGCTACAACTCCAGTTAACACATTCGTAGTGTGCAATATTTGCACATATAACATGTTTGATGGATGCTTTTTTGTCAATGTAACATGGCCCCTCTGCATCAGGCAAGACAGATTTTTGCACATTCGGCAATATATATGGTATGCTAGTTTCAAGTTTTTTTCAGTAGAATTTTTGTTTAATATTTATGAGCTGTCACTATGGTATAGAAAATATCTCGGAGGTAACGGTTTCTTATCTCCTGTTATATACACACGCAAAAAATTTACTCATCTGTCACTCATCTTCTCTATTTGTTTAAATGACATGCCCCAATAAGTCAATAGGAGTTTTACAACATGATTAATAGTACTTTACCGTGGTTGGAGAAGTTGTGCATTTTATTTATTTAAAATATATATATATATATATTCTGGGGACAAGCGTATTTGTGCCCTATATATGTGTGTAGCAGGGGCATATATTCAGGGTGTGCAGTGCATGCCCACAGAATAGCAATTTCACTGTTATTATATTTTTGCATTTATTTCCGTTAAAGACTCCTCTAATTGTTTGCTGCCTTTGCTTAATTCCTAAAATTAAATACAATATACTACTTCTTCCTTAAAAGAAGCCATTTTGATGTATAAACATTGTATCACATTTGTGTTAATAGCCTGGATGTGTGGTCACAAATACAGACACCTTTGATCCCTTCAATCAGACATGCAGCTGGTGCAGCATGTCAAATTCTTGGCGTTCCCATGGTTTTAAACGGCCCAGAAGGCAAGGCAGGGTGTGCACTGAGACAGTAGAAGCCAGATGTCTTTAGTGGCTGTGATTGATTATTGTGTGAAGTAATCCATTTGTATTTTATCATTTGTTGTAAGTTGCTGATTTTGTTTTCTGAGTTTCATTTGTTTTGCAGGCATGAAGTGTGAACTGACATGTTTAGGACACCAATAGAGACTAGTTTTTAATATATAATTTTCTATAAATAATTTATAACTTTTTTGCCCATATTTAAAATGGGAAACAGTGTTGATAATCTACTAAATATCCCTTTTTCTGCCAGAGCTTTCACAGATTGTATGATTATAGTCGAAGGAGGTTGAAACATGTATAAATAAAGTTATTTCAGCCTTTTAAAAATTGTATCAAAATTCAAATTGCATCTCACTCTACTATATGGCAATGATAATCTAATCTCACGATGAAGTGTAAACCCTTTGTGCTTCACATAAAGCATGCATGAAACATAGTTATTATTCATTTGACCTTTATGATTTCTATGTGTAAATTATATGAATTGATAATTTAAATTATTCAAAGTTATCCTACAATTATTTGCATTAGACCAATTAAGATGAGCACTGATGTACTCTGCACTCTTAAAATTTTCATGCATCAATAAAAATGCAATCATATTGTCAAAATGATGTGAATTTTGTAACATGGGTTGCATAAGTCACACAACAGCACACCCAACACAAATGGGCATGTGATGCCATTGATGTGTAGGTTGCTTAACAGTTGCTTTTAAAAATATTTTGTACTACATAAATGGGTTGTTTTCTGTGCCAAGTATATGTGAATATCTAGTGATATTTCTGTTTTATGATTATACTATCATAATTATCTATGAAAATATCAAAAGAAAACAAAAGCAATCATTGCAGCCAGTAGTTCTTCCCTTACCCCTCCCTTATCCCTCAGAATATAGAATATATATTCGATTGGATATAGGATTGCTGGAAGATGGGAGAAAGAAGAATGAAAAAGTGAAATTTGTTAGCTTATTGCTGAGATATGGTAGTGTGAAGAAGGAGGACTGTGATAGCAAATGATTTGATGCATAGGCTGTGTAGAAATGGGTGTGAGCTTTTGGAATGTATGGAGTGAGTTTGATGACATAAATGACTTCTTTAAGATGGGATGGCTGCACTTTAATGGATCTGGAGGCTGGAGAAATTATTTATTGAGATCAGACCTAATGCAGAAAATCAGGGATGAAAGGTAAGAATGTGTGTGTAAGTTAGCTAAAGTATGCAAACATAATATATAGGTTAGGAGTGAATGGGATGTGTAACCTTATTAAGCAAGTGATCCATATTGTAAGTTGAGAGGAGTTATAAAAAGTGCAAATAAACAAAAAAAAAAGTTATCAATGTGGCATGGAAAGTTAAGTCAGTGTATGAAAAGAAATTGGCTATAATGGCTAAAGGCAATCCAAAGGAATTTTATCGTTATGCAAGTAAAAGAAAGAATGAACATGGAATACCATTACTGAATGCAGTCAGTTCCCTTATGTCAGAAGTAAATGTGATTGTTCAGATAACAAGTACAGGTAACTCTCGTATAATGCAGTACTTATACGACGCGGTCTACAAATTGTAGTAACCCTTGTTCAACGTGGTTTCGATAAATATACAATGTCTCTACACATTGTAATAACCCTTTATCTTTTCATATATTTTTCACTGTGTGAGTTAAAAATCAAATTTTATCTTCGTTAAATTTGTGTCTGCCCATATCGCGCTTGTAGTTATAAGTAACGAATTTATATTATGGAAAAATACCCTTCAGCATGCATGTATGTCAATTGTTAACCATATAAAGTGTTTATTGTCTTGTTTTTTTGCCAGGAAAGTGCATTAAAAATCTTAAGTGTGTTAATCTCAAGCTGAGCACTTTATTTTCTTGTGAGTTACATACATAATTAATATGTAATGCTTTTTTTATGTAAAAAGATATTTTTATAGTAATAGCCACAAACTGCAACGAAAGGGAAAAACCAACATTGAAAAGAAAATTTATTTCTCTCGAAGAAAAAATTAAAATCTTGGATCGGTTGAAAAATGGAGAAAAACCAGGATATAGAAGGAATTTGAATTTAAGTGAATGAACAATTCGAACAAACAAAATGAACATAAAATCCGAGAGATTGTTTATTGCTGGGTCAATGGTAAGTGCAAAGCACATTGCTCGTGTACACAATATTCTAATGGGGGAAAATAGAGAAATCTCTAATGATTTGGATAGACAATTGCACTCAAAAGAAAATTCCTTTGGATGGAAATCTTATTAAACACAAAGCTCTCACAGTTTATAAACATTTATGATGCAGACCAGGTGTTCAATGCGGATCAATCTGGGTTATATTGGAGAAAAATGCAAAAGCTCACCTATATTTTGAAAAATGAAAGTCAGCTCCTGGATTCAAAGTTTCTGAAGAGAAAATTGCTCTGCTGTTTTGTAGTAATGCATTGGGTGATTACATGACAAAACCAATGTTTATTAACCGATCCTCAAATCCTCGTGCTATGAAAGATTGAAATATGCACTAATTTTTTTATTTTGCCTGAAACATTTATGCATTATGTGCAATGAAATTTATGTACAATTTGTAAATTTATTATTTTATACTATGTATTTGTTTCATAATTTATATATTTTCATAGCTTGCATGAATTATCTGAATTAAATAAAAATATATTTTTGTTGGATATGTCGTTGTTTATATAATTAAAAAAAAAAACGATTTCGGAACATAACCCTACTTTTTCTATGTGATCTGAATCTTGCATAATGCGGCATTTCTATGGAACCTAACATCCACGTTATACGCGGGTTACCTGTACTCACTCTGCTGAGCTTTCTCAACCTAGTGCATGTAATAAGGCACAAAGGACATGGATGAGAAGGAGGCTCAAGAGCTGTTGCATAACCTGGATAAGAATTCTGCAGTAGAAACAGATGGGATACAAGCTACAAGG
Organism: Typopeltis vanoorti; assembly: GCF_054136105.1. Classification (NCBI taxonomy): domain Eukaryota; kingdom Metazoa; phylum Arthropoda; class Arachnida; order Uropygi; family Thelyphonidae; genus Typopeltis; species Typopeltis vanoorti. Next base: position 10,826,105 of record NC_143552.1, read on the forward strand.
TCAGCCAAACTGTATAGTCCCTTGGTGTATTTGTATAATTTGAGTATCAGCTCAGGAAAGATTCCACAGGAATGGAAATAACATATGATAGAAGAATGGTACAAAAAATTATGTATCTAACTACGGACCTATCGCATTATGCTTTCCAAGAAATTATGTTCTTGAGTAATAATATGCTTAGGTAATAGAATAAAAGTGTAAGCAAAGTTTAGTATTAAGTATCTATCTTCATGCTTAGGCTACTTGTATATAGAAGCTGTTGCCTCCACATCCACTGCCTCAGTATTCCATAATGCAGAGTACACTTCTTTTTGAGTGTGGATATTGCTGTGCATTATGGGAAAGGGTCACTACTCAGACCAGTTGTGACCTTTATTAAGGTCTCATCAGTGAGAATCAGATCCAGGAAGATGCCAAAGATTGAATTAACGTAGAAGTCATTATTCTGGGTAGTGACCCTTCCCATACTGCCTAGCAATATACACATCTGAAAGGAAGTGTAACACGGGTATTAAGGGATACTGAGACAGTTGATGTGAAGTGAACAGCCTCTACATACAAGTAGCCTAGTTGTGTTTTTTTACACTTGGTAACAGATTTTAAAAAGAATATAATTTACTTTGTAACCGAGTGGAAAGACTTTCTACCATTCTATCAGTATCTCTCAAGTGGTTGTGAAGATTTTAGAGAAGTTGGTAAAAACTTGCTATACTTTTCAAAAAACAGCATGGGTTTACTAAAGTCTGAGCAGTTCGCTCATATTTCACAATGCTGCTACAGCTGAGTTGGATAAGAGGGATTGGATACACTATGATACTGTTGTACTTTTACTAAGGCATTAGAAAGGATACTACAGTAGTATATTGGGGGATGGGTGAATCTGTCAGATTTAAGATGCCTATTGGTGTTCCCCACAGATCATCCTGGGGAACAACCCAGGTTCTGTGCATTGCTCCATTGTTATTCATTTATTTACTGATGATGCAAAATAGGCAGGGCAATATGGGATGCTAATACATTGGTGTCCAAAACCTAAGAACAAACACTATTTCTGAAGATTGCAGCCACAAATTCAGTTGAATCAGCTCTTGGCAATTTGTATAACTGACTATTTCGAGTAAAAAGTGGGTACCATTCAAATTTTTGAATCATGTGCAATGGGATCACATGGTAGCACTCAATAGGATAAAAGATAAAAGGCTGTGCTAAGTGAGTTGTGTTTGAAGGAAGCTCTTTCTGTGAAGGAATAAGATGTCTTGTAATGTCTCAAAGACATCATCTAGATTGTTTCACACAGGGAAGCATTATTGGAAAGCTTGAAGAAGGGTGCAGAATTACTGATATTGCCAGAGAGAGTTTGGAATCTCACATAGTTGTATCCAGGCTCTGGATAGTGTTTAAACCAATGGGATGTGCTCCAGACAAAGGTTGCCCTCACTCTACCATGGAGCATGAAGGCAAATTTTTAGTTATAACAGCAAAATGTAATTGACACACCATGAAAGGTCAACAGGCTAGTCAGCTTCATGGAGCACAGGTACTTGGATATCTCAAAAAATTTGGTAAGATGTCTGTGACAAGTTTGCCTATACAGCAATCCCTCGATTAATGCGCTCCTGATTAGTGCTTCATTTTTCTTTCGATACCCAAATTCGATTAGTGCGCCTATATACATCTTAAACGAAATGTTACAGATTTTAAAAATTTTCAATCTATACATTTTTTATGGCTAACTATTTTAAAAAATCACTCACCAGGATGAAATAATTTAGTTATTGATTAGAAACATTTAAAGAGTTATTTTTTAATGCCATACTACACTATTTCCATGTACTCTATGTTCCAAATTTACCACTAAAATTTATGTCATCTGCTTTACATAGCATTTTGCTGATCATATCTCGTGCAATTGTTTTCCATATCTTTTTTATTTTAAATTATTTTCCTAACCTTTAAATCGGGAGTAAAAGAATTAGTGAGAAAAAAACAGAAGTGTGAAAATGATTCAAAAAGTAATCTGATTGGAAGAAAACTTGAAATAATAAAGAAAATGAACAAGGAATGAGTCCAGAGCAAAGATAGGACAAGAACACAAAAATGGCTGAATCAACTTCTGAATACAAAGAGAAAGGTAAGGCTGCTTGATATTCATCATGCATGCACTGAAAATCAAAATATTATAATGATTGAAATTAGAGAGACTTCTTTTTACATGGATCGAAGATTGTAACCAAAAACGGATCCCGCTAAACACTGGTCTTATTAAATCAAAAGCATTATCTCTTAGTAACCTGGAAAGAAAGGGCTATCAATGATGGAAAAGAAGAAGAATTCCACATTAGTGCTGGGTGATTTGAGCGTTTCAAAAAGAGAAATAGCCTATATAATGTTCTAATCGCAGGCGAAGCTGCAAGTGCAGATAAGGAGATATCCAGAGATTTTGAAGAAAATTGTGAAAGAAGGGGACTATTGTGATGAACAAATATTTAATGTCAATGAAACTGCCCTTTTTTTTGAAAGCGAATGCCTTCCAAGACTTTTCTGGCCAAATCAATGAAATCTCAGCCTGGTTATAAAGTTGCAAAGTCGAATGAAATTACTGCTAGCAATATGCGAGCCGTTTGGAAGCACATTCTTCCACATTGTACAAGTGATTTTAGAGGCTTTTCAAATGAATCTAAGTTAATTAAAGCTCATTCTGAGAAGTTGAGTGATTCCGACCTGCTAAATTTAGATGCACAGCGGAACGATCCTGAAGAATATGAAGAAAATTTAATCACTCACAAGCCCAAAGACTATTTTAAAATTGTTTTCACAGAAACAATTTTAAAATAGTTTTCATACAATCGAAGTTTTTAAGCAGCAATGCTTAGAGACTGATCCTGGTGCAGAGAGAACCAGTAAAATTTTCAGAAGAGGCAATAGGGCCATACCGTTAGTTGTATGAAAAAAAGAAATAGAACCTGCCAAACTATCTTATCTCAATTCTTTGTTAAGAAGCAGAATAATAAATTTATATTCTTAATATGTTTTATTATTCTTTCAGCTTTATGGTTTTCCTTTAACTAGGCCCTAAGACATATCCTAATTCTTTTATAAAAAAAATTAAGGGTCAAAAAAGAAATGAGGAATGAATTATATATTTTCCAATAGGTTATTATATTTGACCTTTTTCCTCCGATTCTTGATGAATGCACTTGATCTTGCATGAAAGTGGTACTGCTTACCATCATGAGAATGTTCTTGAAAGGAATAGATACAGCAGTGCTGGAGTCATCTTGTTGGGAGGCACATTATGCTTAATGGATGCACCGAGGTACAAGTGCTGGAAAAAGGGACTGTGGTGAACTATATTGCAACTTCAATGTGATTCCAATTGTTCCGCGATGATGTCGGCAAAGAATTCATTTTTCGGGATGACAATGCCACACCACATTGTCCATGAGCTGTAGAGAAACTTCTGGAGAGCGAGTATATTAATTAAATCAAGTGGTCAGAACCCTCCCCTCCAGAAAACAAACAAGGCATTATCCTTGCTTTGAAGGAGGAGTGGGCCAGTTTGCCTCAACTCCTGAATTACTTGGAACTAAGCATATTATGATGTTGTGAGAGCTGCATTGCAGTTCGGGGTGGACATATTCCATACTGAAATGTCTCCACAGTTTTCTATAAGCACTACTTTAATCCTTAACTATGTCCTTAGGAAATTTGTAACTTTTGCCAAAAACATATTGCAGTTTAATTTCTGCGAAACTTATAACACATTTTGTGTGTAATATAATTTATTAGTATGCTGGCAATAAATTTATGTCCACGTTTTGCTATAGTCATGAAAATTTTTTCATATACAGGTAAAAATGTAGTTTCTCCTTAGCTTTTAGACACCAGCGTATAAGTCTTTCACAGCAGTTTGATTAGGCTGGAGTCTTGGGAACACAGTAACGGCTGTCAATTCAGTCTTAAATAAGTGTCAAGTTATGCAGTTTGGTGTGATGAGATTGCCTGTGGCATATTATATTAGTATTATATTTGCAATTTGAATTGTAAAGGTTATAGCAAAAATTGCAAATGCAACTCAGAGGATAATTGTGATGCTGAAATAAATATTGACATATAAGAAAGTTATTTTGCTTTACAAATCTTTGATACGACATTACCTGGTCTACTTTGTTCAGATTTGTTTTGGGTTATGTGGGAATAAAGAAGCTGTGGAAAGGGTGCAAAGAAGAGTTACAAAGATGATATAGGGATCATGTAACATAGATTGAGGACTGATTAGGAGTATCTGACTACAGACACTGGTAAATAGAAGAAAGAGTGTTGATATGATAGAGGTCTAGAAACTTCCCAAAAGGATGTTATAAGATATTGGTTGATGAAAGTTTCCATTGTAATGAAAATGGGGGAAAGGACAAATGGAGAAAAGCATCCATGGAAGTTATGCTTGTTGGTGGTTAAGAAAGTAGTAAGAGCAAGATTTCAAATTATTGCATGCACTCACAGTAGTGAGTGCATGCAATAATTTGCCTATTGAAGTGGGAAGTGCATCTAGTTTGAACGAATTTAAGAAATACTATGAGCTTGTGTGGATGATGTATGGCCTTCCTCATTGAGTCCTTGATTCCCTGCAAGTCTCTGATGATGAAATAAAATAAATAAATCAGCCAACGCCTTTTATTCCCTAATAGGGAGCAGGCGAGGCCTTTATACCCTATCTAGCTTTTTTTTTTTTTGAGTGGGCAGTTCAATCACCACCGGTAGCCAATCAGAGCTAACTGGCCCATGTCTATCACTAATTATAGGCAGCTACTGATGAAGAGACCAGCAAACATGTGCTGTCATCTCTTGGTGCCTAACCCTAACAGGATATGTTATTGTCTGAAATAATGTGGGTACTGCGGTCGATTTTCTTGAGTTAACGGGACAAAAACCCAAGTTTCCGGGAGCAAAAACCCGCTTGCCTGTGCCAGAGATTGACTAACTCGGGAACCGGTTGAAGATAGGTTTAGAAAAATTTCCTCCAGTCGCCAACTAGACTTGAACTAGGTCTAACTTCGAGCAACCAAGCGCAAAGGACACGTGCCACTTCCACTGAGCTACACAGGCCTGATGGTGATAATAATAATATGCTAGTATGATGAACCACTGTGACCTATTTTAAAAAAAAAAAAAATTAATAAAACATTGCTTTCAGAATTGTTATGTGTATTTGAATTATTAATCAAGTCATTGAACTTGCAGTTATTTTTTTATACAGGTGCTGAATATTACATTGGGAAATAGCATTACCCAATTTTAATCGAGAAATAGCAGATATCGATAAGTAGAGTAGTTGAATAAATTTTAAAAATTACATTTTATTTTTTTAAGTTTCATTTCATCATTAACTCAAGACATTTTCTAATAAAATATGAAAGTTGTAATTCTGAGGTAGAGTTAGAAGCATGGATATGAAATATCCATGCTTCTAACCTGTTCTTCTTCAGTGGACTTATTAAATATGCATTCCAGAATATCGGAATGTGTTATTAAAACAATGAAATTCTGTCACTGCTCACTTCATTAATTGTTATTTCATAATCCATTGACAGAAAGACTGGAGAGAAAACTATTCAGATTTTAAGAGGAAGGTTGCTCGCTGTGTACGAAAAAGTCAAGAAGAGGCCTAAAATTGAACTAAATTAGTATCATTTTAAATAAATTGGTAAGTGGCATTAATAATATTTCAAAAAAATTTTGAAATGTGAATTTTGAAATTGTGTTATATAAAAAAATCCTGATTAATATTAACTAATAACCTGACACACCTTTTTCTGCAGTAAGTCCTTGTCATTCATACGATTTAATGGGATAACTACATCACAAAAAGAAATGATAAAACAGCAGGTTTTAATCATTTCAGTATTTCATCTTTGTCACAGAAACATCTTCAGAATATGAAAATGTAAGTGTTATTACAATGTTAAAATTGTAATAAAACTCACAAGAAACAATAAGTGGAAGAAATAAAATTAGTCTACATGAAGGCTAAAGTCGTATTAGGGGTGCCCTCTATAGATACTGCTGCCTAGTCTTAGATGTTGGGGTGGAGGAATTCCTATGAATTAAAGTTTTCCAAATCTTGGGAAGTTTAATATAAACCGCATTCATTAAGATTAGGCTAGTTTCAAACTTGAAAGAGTTTTTAGAATCATTCCATTATTAAAATAATCTTAATAAATATGGTTGTATTAAACAAGATTTGGGAAACTTTAATTCTTAGGCCCCGTGCACAATATCTAAGGCTAGCCAACAGCACCCTTAGAGGGTGTCCTTCATATGACTTTAGTCTCTTTATGTAGTTTAATTTCATTTCTTCCACTTATTGTTTCTTGTGTGTGTTATTACAATTTTAACATTGTATTCCTGATGATTCTCTGTGACAGTGACAAAATATTGAAATGATTAAACCTGCTGTTTAATTATTCCTCTTTGGACTGTAGTTATTCCATCAAATGGTATTGAGTATAAAACAGCACCTTTACCTAAATGTTCATTTATTTCCTTGTCAGTTAGAATGTATATTGGAAAGGAAATTATTTTTTGTTTTTAATCACATTTTACTGTAGCATAAGCAAACAAGAGTTTGTTCATGAAATATATTCATAACTAAGAACTGATTACCCTCTATACTTTTGTATAGAGGGGTAATCAGTTTCACATTATCAATGTCTGCATCCTTAATATAATGCACAACAATTGCTTCACTGAGCAAGCATTATAGTACTAGGCACTTCCCAGTCTGTGACCATTATTTAATAATTGTCAGTGGGAAAAAAACTTGCTAAGATACTGAAAACATGATCAAATTCCTGATACAAACCTTCATTTGGGGGGGGGGGTTTACAGAGTGTTATCATAGTACTGCATGAAAAGTTAGATAATTAACTTATCAAAAATTTTCCTTCAAATCAATCTCTTACCTGTAAAGACTCCAACATTACCAGATCTTATATTTCTGTCTTCTAAGGCAATTTTTACTGTATTAATCCACCTGGATCTTGGTCTTCCTCTGGGTCTTTATCCTGCCAGTCTGACAAAGAACACTTGTTTTGCTAATCTTTCCTTTCCTATTCTATTTAAGTGGCTCACCTGCATTACCTGAGATTAGCTTTGCTAACAATGTCAAGTTCTTTCCTATTGTCCTATTTTTTATATGATACTGCCATTGATGCCATCTCTTTACTCCCCTAATCTTTCTCAGCACTGTCATCTGTGATGTCCAGTCTTTGTTCAAGTGTTTTATTTCTAACCCAGCTCTCACATCCATAAGTGTTAAAATTGGTTTGAACACTGTATTGTATACAGCTAGTTTTGTGTTTGGCTAATCTCTCTCTCTTATTCCATATAAATTTATTCAGTTGACTTCCTACCATACCAGCTTTGCTGATTCTGCTGTATATTTCCATATTTAATTTATCATCTTCATTGAAAGTTGTGCCTAGTAGCTGAAATGTTTTACCTGTTATGTAAGTTCTCTAATCAGGCTGCAGTTGATATTTTCAATGTTTCTGCCTATTTTCATTGTCTTTGTCTTTTTAATGCTGATTTTCATACCAAATTTATTACGACAGTTATTCAATTTGGTCAGGGAATCCTGCAGACCTGTCCTGAATTTATTTAGGAATATAACATTCTGCATAAAGTAAAGAGCTGAGACCAACATCTCCAATCTTGATATCAGATTTAATATTGCTTTCCTTCTTAATGTGATCCACATAGATGATAAATAACAGTAGAGATAATGTACAACCTTGTCGCACACCTGACTCAACATCCATCTTCCTGTATCTCCTTCAATCCTTGCTGATTTACAACTCAAATAGACACTATGTATTGCTTGATATAATGTCCCATTTACACTATATGCAAATGAGACATTATTATTTCATGTCACCTTTATAACTGGAGTATTTTTAACAATTTTCCTCTTGGCACCTTGTCATATGCCTTTTCCAGATCTACAAAAAAAGTGAAAATCTGATCCTGACAACCACTGTTTGGCCTAAACCCAGCTTGTTCTTCTCCAAGCTTTTCCTCCACAATTTTTCTTATCCATTTCTCAAGAATACTTGCATAAATCTTACTAGGAACCCCAGTAGAGAAATTCTTCTGTAATATGCGTGCTCTACTCCAATCATCCAGAATTCAACTCTCTGACCACACCTTCTGAATTATGCAGTATAACCAATGTAAAACTTTTATACCTCCATATTTTGACATTTCTGATCAAATATCATACACTTCAGCTTCCCTTACATGTTACAGGTTTTTGATGGCTCTTTCCACTTCAAATATTGATATGTATTCATGACCGTTGAATGTTTTCTTCCACTCTACACTGTGCTGTCACTGCTTGTTTCATTTAGCAATCTTTGGAAGTAATTACTCCATACTTCATGGATATCTTTATCTCCAGTTTTCATGTCACCTTTATTATCTTTGATTCCTTTTTACAGTACTCTTTCCTTCATTTCTAAGCTTTATCTATAGCTTCCAGAATATTTTGCCACCTTTCTGATATTTATTTTCTGTGTTCTTACCAAAATGTTCTCATGATTTTTGTTTAGTTAGTTTTACACACTGTGCTTTGTTGCTTTCTTACATTTGTCTCTGTATTCTCTAAGAGCACAAGGTGATTTATTTGCCAGGAACTTTTGATGTGTTCTTCCCCCCCTTCACTGCCTGTTTAACTTACTGAGTGAACCATGCAGTTTTGATTTTGGTTTTGGTGTTTTCAAGCTCTTTTTTTTCTTGAATATTGTTTGTGTATTTTAGTCTGTAGCTCACACCTGAAAGCTGTTCAATTTCGATTCATCTTAAAACTTTTTTACACACTCTTGTTTTCAATATGAAATTGAATTTTATCCTACTCGGCATGAAATGGTGAGCACTTCCAGTTTTGAATTTTCTGTATACTCTTGTGTCCTGAACCATTGGGAAAACATCACTATCAACAATAGCATAGTCAATGAGACTTTTTCCTATTTCTTTCATCTTCTCTCCATGTGAATTTTTGCACATTTTTATATTGGAACATAGTGAGAACGTAGGACCTAGATTAGTAAGAACTAATCTAGGTCCTAAGCAGAAATCCAACAGGTACTTACCATTATTATTAGTTTTGCTCTTTTCTCTAAATTTTCCCAAAACATTTCTATATGTTTGGTAATCATTTCTTACTCTGCTGTTTAGATCTCCAACAACGACAAACTTTTCCTTTTTTTCATTGTCTTTTGCTTTCTCTAATGCCTCTTCTTCCTTAGTAAAACCTTCTGTGGGACCATAGACACAAATAAGTCTCATTGTCCAATTCCCCATTCTGATATTTGCTGATCAAATTTGGAATTTATCCAACCAAATTGTATGCTAATTGGCTTAAATCATAGTTCAAAATGATGGTACAGTATGACGAGTATACAATGAATGGAGGAATTTTGAAGTAGCTGGAAGAGATGAGAGATCTTGGGGCTGATGGTGGACAGAGACTTGAAGTTTAGGGGTCACATTGCTAAAATTATAAGGACGTCACAACAGATTATGGCAGTGATGATAAGGACAATGACATGCAGAAGCAAAGAGATAATGGTTCCCTTGTATAAGGCTTTGATCAGGCCGCATGTGGAGTACTGTGCACAGATTTAGTCAACTGATTTAAGTTGACTTAATCTTAAGTCAACTTAAAGGGGATGATGTATTGTAGAGTGTCCAGAGAAAGTTTACTAAGTTAGTGTCAGGTCTGTGCAATGTAAGATAATGAGGAGAGATCGAGGAAATGTGAATTGAACCTTGAACCTAGAATGTGAATAGAACAGAATCTTGTAAATAGAAGGATAGGGGATATGATTGAGATGTATAAGTTGGTGAGGGTGTTACCAGATTAATGGGGAGGAGATTTTTCATGGAATTGAGAGAGACAACAGTAGAACAAGAGATTCCTAGAAGCTGTATAAGAAGGCTATGAGAAGCAGGTTCTTTGTATAGAGTGATTAGATGGAATTTATTACATTGAAGTGAATGTTGGAACTCTGAATGGATTTAAGGCACAGTTCGATATTTTTTTTTTTTGCATGAGAGACTATGGATCTCCTGTGATGCATCTTTTGACTAATGAAATTTATTCAATTGCTTCCCACCATACCAATTTTGCATAATCTGTTAATTTCCATAGTTTTTCAGCAAATATAGGCCAGTGATATGCAATGTACAGGCTCTCCTGTTCAAGTCAGGCCACACCTCTAGAAGGTGGGGATATATATATATATAAGCATATCTCCTAGTTGGAGGAAATGCCAGCTGGATCCACAAGGTGGTAGGTGACTTTCATTGCCCAGCGAAATATCACCATTTTTTTTTTATGGTATGAAGTGGCTGTTGCCATGTTTACTTCCCAGAAGAGGAGTTCTGGTTCCCCCCCCCCCCCCCCCACACACACACAGAGTCTTTCAACATGCACTGCGAACGATACCCTTCAGTAGCAAGCTAAGCATATTGTATAACCTCCCATACCCTTCCCATCATCTAGGATAAACCAGTCCACTGGCTTTAAACCACATAATAATGCATTCTGAAGACTACCTGATCAGTTGTTGACACATAATCTCACTGCCATCTACCAGGATGGAAGATGTTTAATTGTCTGTAAGATGCATCATCAAGGCCACGTTGTGGCATGGAGTCTGGATACTTCTGTATGGGAAATATGTCCAAGAGTTTATCATAACTCACTGTAGTTTCTCCTGCTCTATTTTCTCTTCACATTGTGATTCTAGCATGAAAGTAAACTTAAATAATTATAGCTTTACTGCAGTTACATTAAACAAAAAATGTTCCCCAAGAACTTTAAAGAATTAAAAAATCTTACAAAAAAAAAATTTATTCCACAATCACTTAACCAACATTCATGGTATCAACACCAACCTAAATTATGTGAATCATCATCTGTAGACATCCAAACTACATCCTGACAATGCTCTCATATCCAGTACTGGATCATTTTTTAACCAGTTTTCCTTCCATATACTGTTGAGGTGAGTGCTTCTCTTTTGAAATGTCTACTCTCAGGCATTCACAGCCTCATATAATTTGGAATTACAATGCAAAGTGGTCAATTGGAGTCCTTCTGGGCATAGTCAGATCCATTCTTCAGATCAAAATACAGTAAAACCCCGAAGTTACGCGGTAGGTGGAACCAACAAAAAGCACGTAAGTCGAATTCGCGTAACTCGGGGTATAATTTTGCATGTAATTTATATATATACAAACATACAATTGGGACCAAAGGTTTACAAAAACACCTATATTTTTTAAGAAATATAATCATAATTGTAGTTTTTCGTACATAAAAAAAAAGAAAGTTATTTCAATGTCGATGGTTTCATAAAATCTAATAGATTCATCTGATGGCATAATGTCTTTTTCTTGTCATGCAAAATTTCTTCATAGCAAGCTAATGATATTTTTATTTTTTGCCTTGTGGCTACAATTCGTTCCTCATTAGAATCTACAGGGTGTTCGGGATAAATTTGACAGTTTCGTAAGGAAAAAGAAAATCTTCTTTGTATCTATTAAATTTAATGAATTGACAAAAAAACATTACAGGCAGAGTTAATTACAATACTATCAACAAGATTTACTCAAAATAACCACCATTAGCATCGATCACAGCTTCAATTCTGCTTCGGAACCTCGAACAAGCTGATGCTACAGTCTCCCTGGGAAGGGCCGCAAAAACTGTTTTAATTTTATCCATTAACTGGGCTTTTGTATTACTGGAAGTGCGATTGGTGTCTTTTTCAACTGCGCCCCATACAAAATAATCCATGGGGTTAAGGTCTGGGGAGTTTGGAGGCCAAACATTTGGACTGGTGAAGTCGTAGAAATTTTCAGACAACCATTTTTGACTTTTCCCAGAGGTGTGGCAAGGGGCCGAATCCTGCTGCCATACATACGGCCTACCATTGGCTACCCTTGTTATCCAGGGCTTGACTACAGTTAGCAACTCCACGAACAAAGCCCGAATTCCAATGCCAGGGTTCTTCAACACCTGTTCCTGCAGATTTGCGAGGAATTCTGCTGTACGAACGCAATCAGATCGTCTGCTAGGGATCTTTCTTCTTGCTACATCCTCGTAGTCACCATTGCAAGTCTCTAGTTCATGCCTGATTGTTTTTACTGTATTCAGGAAGCATTGGGCAGCAGTCGTAATATCCTTATTTTGATGGCGGGCACGAATCATCATGATACAAGTTATTCTCTTCCATGATTCAGGTGGGTTCCAGCTATCCATCCTTTCTGACATCTTGTATATGAATGAAGAAGGGTCCAAACTTTTAAATGAAGAGAAGTGTGTGTTAATACATGTAACTTACGGAAAAATATAATTAATTATAAATATGTCAAATTTATCCCGAACACCCTGTATGTCCTCCAAAATCTGTAAACCTTTCTTTTATGATTGTTCTTACTGTGGATTCCTGTAGATCAAACTTCTTTGCTAGCTCACAAATTTTCATTCCGCCTTAAAAATCCTTAATAATATTGAGTTTTGTTTCCAAAGTCAATGTTTTTCTTTTCTTGCTAGCTGTAGAAGAATCGGATTTGCTTCTTTTGGATGACATTATTATTTTTTATGTGATAAAATTTTTATCAAGAACATAACATTAAACAATCGCAGGGTTTGTAGACTATAAAAAGCGTGTATGAATGGAGACCGCACGAAACATGTCAGTGCTTGTTCACAGCATGTGCGACACTGGCGAATGCGGCCGGCACCTGAAAGATACGACTAGTGGTGAAGCAGGACGGGAATACGTACATATAAGAAACCGCGTAAGTCGGGGTATGACTGTACTTGTTGTGAACTTGTTACAGACATTATCGACATTGGAATGAAGGTTTTCATTCTTCACTCTGTTCAAAATCCCTACCCTATATTCAATCTATGGTTTCCAAAAAGTGGCTTGAGATAAAAACCCAACTTCATTTGCAACCCTATGCTGAAGCCTGCAATACTAGCAAAAACCATCATTAAAAAGAAAAGCTAAGTCTGAATTTAAAAGGCAGTGTAGAAAACTTGCTACCTGTACCAATGGGAGTCTTGCCCTCTGGTCCCTTGCAAAAGCTGTTGAGCAGGACTTTTTTTAGATCTGTGCTTCCACCTAGTTCTTATCCAAATAGCATTGTAACATCACTCAAAGATAAAGCTGACCTTCTGGCATCATTCTTTTCATCCAGCTCCTTCATAGATAATGAATGCAAATTACCTCCTTTACCTGGAACATCATATTGTATTCCTCCTGTATCTTTCTGTGAGAAAAACATCCTATCAGCTTTGGTCCTGAACTAACACCTGTTCCCTATTATTAATATATATTATACTCAGCTGGCATCTACCCTATTTCTTGGAAGTCCACATACAGCCAATTTCCAAAAAAAAAAAAAAAATGATGTCTTGCAATCCAGTTATTGTTCTCACGTCAGTGTTATCCAAATTAATGGAGAATGTTGTCAGAAATCAACTTCAATATCTGGAGAAATTTCACCTAATCAACAACCACCAGTATAGATTTTGCCAGTCAATGTCCAGAGGTGGGTTTGTAGGCCAGGCTGTGGATCTTCACTTTTACTTGCACTTGACATTTTCAAGATATTAGGCATCGAGGGCTTCTTAGCAAGTTGTCATCTTATGATCTGCCTTCCTCCTTTTATAATTGGATTGCCAATTTTATCTCTGATTATTCACTAAATGTAATTATGGAAGATGTTTCCTCTTTTCAGATTAATCTTATTAATGCAGGTGTTCCTCAGGACTATTATTTCACCAACCCTCTTCCATATATATATATATATATATATATATATATACACTGTGTATGTGTGTGTAAACTATTTTACACTGACCTCAAACCCTATTCACAGTTTTACAAAGCACTCTCTCCACTCATCTCAGTGAAGTGTTGAGTCATCTCAAGCTTTGAGATCATCTCTATTAGTTGGAACACTGATCTTCACACCACCCTGCAATGGGACAACAACAACCTAGTCACCTTCAGTAATTTTAAAACACAGTTTTGTCTGTTTTCTCACAAAAGGAACTTAATTTCTTCTCCGCTTACTTTTGATAATGCCCAATTGAGATCTCTCATCTTGGACTGACTCTTACTCCTAATTTTTCCTGGTGTAATCACATACTTCTATAGCATCTTCCAGAAAACTTGGCATAATTTTTTGCTCAAGACATTACTTTCCTGCTCTGTCATTTACACCGTACATTACATTATACATTATCTAGGCACTGTCAGCCCGGGGGAACTTTTGGCCTCAAGCACCACGTGACGCCACTGGGCACGGTCTGTGACTATCCGTCATGTTTCAGTCTCCAGCCTGCAGATCCTCCTCCTCCTGATCCGCCCATCTCCTTCTCGGCCTCCCTGATCAGGGTCGGGCCTCCCACACTTTTCTCACAGTCCTTTTGGGACCCATACAGTGCAAGTGCCCCAGCCACTGAAGACACCAGGCTCGCAGCTCTGTCAAGACATCTGCTGAGTTGTACAAAGCATGTATGGCAGTGTTAAACCGCCTCCTCCAAACTCCGTCTGCCATGACCCCTCCATAGATATGTCATAGCATCTTATTCTCGAATACTCTCAAGTAGTCAGGCTTGCTTCACCGTGGAATGCATGCTTCAGCACCATAGAGGAGAACACTTACACTGTACAAATCTCAAATCCTCTTCAACCTTGGAATACTTCAATTAGAGTGAGTCTTTATTGAAGATTTTTAGAAAAATCTAAATCTAATTTTTCTAAAATCTTCAGTGAAGATTTTTCTAAAAATTATTAATGGATTCCAGAAGAGATTAATTTGGTTGATTGATGACCTCTTTCTTCAACCGCTGTCTCATAGACAGTTTCTGCATTGTCTCTTCAAAAAATATTTCCATGATCACCGTTCAGCAGAACTAGCATTCATTATGCCCTCCCACCCCATTTTCATTTCTGCTAAATCTACAGGAGCATGAACAGCAGCTACAAACATACTTTTATATTTGAACTGCAGACTCATCAAACCAGTTATTCCCAGCTTATATTCCATCTATTTCAGTTTTGTGGAGCAGCCTTCCCTATGAAATATTTCCCAAGGACTAGAACTTCCAGCTCTTCAAGAATATCAACAGATTACTTTTCCCTTACCCTCCCCCCCCCCAGTCCACATATGTCATTTATTTGCTAGAGGCCTTGTGGCCATTTATGTGTTTGAGTGATATATGTATATATTATTATTATAATACAGATATTTCCATGGAATCAGAAGACTCATCATGGGAGATCCAATATTCACACAGTACCTATCATACCTCTCCTTAAATTCATTCACTGATGAAACATCCACAACCACTTCTGGCAACCCATTCATCATCCTCCAAACAAAAAATCTAGTCCTAACACCCTTGATAATCACACTCTTACACAACTTCCACTGGTGATTCCTTCTTCTCTCCCTTCTTGTCATGTACTGAAAAAAGTCTTCAGTGTCAATCCTATAAGACTCCTTTAACAGCTTAAATGCTTCTATCATGTCTTCTCTTTTTTGCCTGTAGACCATCAATCTGTTCTCATAGGGAGCATTCCACAGACCTGACTCAGTGTTTGTCACTTGCTTCTAGATTCTCTCCGCACCTTCTTCATCCCCATGGAATCCTGGAGTCCATATCTGTGCTCATTAGTTCAAATGTGGCCATCTGAAGGTTCAGTTGTTCCTTATATAGGGGAACAATAACCTCTCTATCCCTGCTCAATAGTGAATTCTTCAACAACCATGCAACCAGTATAGTACACAGCTTCTGATCTCTTCCCAAAGTGCACTCCTTACCCTTGGCCACATTAGACTGGCAACCATTGACCTTTGCCCATACTTGTAGTCAATTTAAGTCTTCCTACAGGATCTCTGCATCACCTTCATTTACCATTGCTCTTCCCAGTTTGGCATTGTCAATAAACAACTGAAGATTTCTGAATAGTCAAATCATTTCCTCTCTGTTGTTTAATATACAAATTAAACAACAGAGAACCAAATACTGAGCCCTGTGGTACATCACTTGCCCTCACCTGGACTGAACTCTTCCATAAACCACTCTTTGATATCTGCCCATCAGCCACTCTTTAACCCAAATCACCAGATTCATATCCATCCCCATTTTCTCCAATTTATGCAATAGAGTTCTATGTGGAATCAAATGCTTTTGCAAATTCTAGCAGTATCACTAAGTAGTTCCCTTATTCAACTCCATTGTTACTTGATTATAAAAAATAAGCAGATTACTTAAGCAAGACCTATCCTTCGTGAAACCATGTTGTCCCTGATAGAGTATCATATTCCTATCCACCCAGTCTTGAATTTTGTCTTTCCATTCCATTTGGCACCCTCCCAGTACTGAGGCTTAAATTAAACAGCTTGGTCAGAGGAGCTGATAATTCTATTGCACATACTTGTCAATACATGGACCAATATGCCATCTAATCTCATGGCTGTGTTTGTATAGAGGTTCTGCAATATTTTAAACACCTCCATTTCTTCAATCTCTATTCTCCTAGCAGTCCATGTTGCATCTGGCATTGCAATGTCACCACCTAGAATGGTGACATTCAACTATTCATCTAAAAGACAAGGAGCCAAGTGAGATGGAGAAACTTTATTCACAAAGATCATCAACAGTCAGAAATGACTGGATGGCACACAACAACAAACAATGGTGTAAAATGGGTATTGAACTGAAGTATGGCAGATGAAAGCTTCCCAAGGTAGATTCAAGGGAGTCTTTTGTATTTATATTTGCTGTGGTGGAGTAGAGTGTCCTTCGTTCAGCATATCCTTTGGTGGATGTCCAATGCATGGTCAGCAAGTCCTGAGTGGCTGTAGTGGTGGAAACTTATATTAGCAAACTCTGATATAGGCAATCCTGCCTGTTTGGCCATAGAAGAATAATTTACAATTGCAAGAGACTTGGTAAACACCTGGCAGGTTTAGGGACTGTGGCTGATGTTTAGTGGAATATATCATTATTTGTAAGATTTTATTATTTTAGTTAGTTTTTTGGATATGCCTTAGATATATGGAATGGTGTGATAGCTTTGGTGTTGTCTCTTTTCTGTAGGGGAGGGGAGTAATATTTTGTGGATATGGTCCGAATAGTAATCATTGAAAGGTTATTTTTTACTTGGTCAGACTATAATAAATTTCGTTTAATCCTTTATCAAAGTGTGTGCAAACAAAGTTTGCGCCTGAAAGTATCTTCAGGACTGGGTTAAAGTGGTACAACACTGGGTGACTCCTTGCAAAGGTGGAGCAAGCTACCAACACTGCTATCTCAGTATCTCCCATAATGCAAAACACATCTCCTTGCAGATATGTATAATGTTATGCATTAAGGGAAGGGCCACTACCCCGACTAGTTTCGACCTTTATTTGAGGTCTCTTCAGTGGGAGCCAGGCCCAAGTGGAGATACCAAGGCAGAAGCATTAGCAAGGTCATCTCCTCTTATAGGAGCTGCCAAACGGTGTGCCATCTTTTTATTAAATTACTCTGGATTTAGAGAAAGATGTTGAAAGTTTATTTTTCACTTGGTCAGACTATAATAAATTTAGTTTAATCCTTTATCCAAGTGTGTGCAAACAAAGTTTGCACCTGAAAGTATCTTCAGAACTGGGGTAAAGTGGTACAACACTTAGCGACTCCTTGCAAAGGTGGAGCAAGCTACCAACACTGCTATCTTAGTATCTCCCATAATGCAAAACACATCTCCTTGCGGATATGTATAATGTTATGCATTAAGGGAAGGGCCACTACCCAGACTAGTTTCGACCTCTGTTGAGGTCTCTTCTAAAGGTCGAAACTAGTCTGGGTATTGGCCCTTCCCTTAATGATAGTGCTATCTCAGTATCTCCCATAATGCAAAACACATCTCCTTGTGGATATGTATAATGTTATGCATTAAGGGAAGGGCCACTACCCAGACTAGTTTCGACCTCTATTGAGATTTCTTCTAAAGGTCGAAACTAGTCTGGGTAGTGGCCCTTCCCTTAATGCATAACATTATACATATCTGCAAGGAGATGTGTTTTGCATTATGGGAGATACCGAGATAGCTGAAACTCATGTGAGGAGAGCTCGGTGACAGGTGCATTGTCGTCGTGGAGCATCCAGTTTTTCGTGCACAACAGATTTGGTCACTTTAGCCAAATGTCCTCCCTCAGATGCCTTAAAACCTGGCAGTAGAACTTGCTATTGATGGTCTGGCCCCTGAGGATGAATTCTCGATGCACAATGCTGCAAATGTCGAAAAAGACGAGCAAGCACTTGCTCACTTGGTCGAGCTGTGGACCTGCCTTGCCTTTTTCGGTCATGGAGATGATGGGCTCTTCCACTGTGAAGACTGTTGCTTCGTCTCAGGGTCGTATCCGTACACCCAAGTTTCATCACCGGTAATGATCTTCGACATGAAGAATGGGTCGTTCACGGCATGCTGACAGTGTTCTTGACAGACTTCGACGCGGTGTTCCTTCTGCTCCTGGGTCTCACTTCCGCACCCACCCTACTCGCCAGATTTGGCTCCTGCAGACTTCGCCCTCTTCCCGAAGATGAAGATCCAGCTCAAAGGTCACTGTTTTGACACCATTGCAGAAATCCAGCGCAAATCTCAGAAGGTTTCGAAGCTTGACATGCTTCGAAAATAAGACTTCCGGGACACATTCCAGAAGTGGCAAGAATGCTGGGAGCACTGTATTGATATGCAAGGGGACTATTTTGAAGGTGATAGTGTGTAAACGTAGATAAATATAGTAATTTCTCGTAAACAGAGCTAGTCTCGAAACTTTTTGATACCACCTCGTATATATGTTTCTGATAATCTGATATATTATTTGACATTTAGAGAGGAGTGAAGTAAAGAGAGATTAATATCACTGAAATTGTTTTCTGCCACATTAGAAGAATTTGTATCAGTCATCTTTACGCTTTGGTTTCAATTGGTCTTTTTGTTGTTCATCTGCATGAGACTGGTGAAAAAGAAAAAACAATAGCCTTTGGCTGTATGATGATATACAAGAGCTGAAGCCTTTTTCTCTATTTCTCATTGCACTCGATTCCACCCATATACTAACTACTCTAGGCCTATAATGAACACTCCTTTACTTTTTCACCTCAATAAAGGTTGAAACCAGTCTGGGTAGTGTCCCTTTCTATAATTCATTGCATTATATACATCTGAAAGGGTGTGTGTGTGTGTATTTTGCATTTAATGCAATACAATTGATGTGAAGTCATTAGCTTCCATATACAAGCGGCCCAGTTGTGAATGAAGATACTTCACATCCAAACATTATCTGCTTACACTTGGATAAAGGATTAAACCAAGATTATAATTTCTTGTTCATCTCTAATTTAATGTTACTGAAAATAAAGTTAATAAAATTACTATTCAGCTTTTACGAATATTGTCAGTAGATTACAGGGAAATATTTTGTTAATGGCAGACAATATGAAGCTGGGATGGTTTCAATGTTTTGGCTCTTCAGAAGGTTTTGAATGAGTGAACAAATGAATGGAGATGTCAGTTCAACATAAATAAATGTAAGGTTTGGAATGCACGGATGGGTGGGTGTGTGGGGGGGGGAAATCTTGAGGTAATCATGCACATAGAAGTTTGGGGGTGGGGAATACAAAGGTTATGTAGACACTTCAGCAAATTGCTGCACTACTGAGGAGGACTGATTAGCAAAGCTAAATGAATGGTAGTTCCATTATATAAAGTCTCAACAACTTGAATGCCTAAATCATCTCTCTCTCTTTCTGCTTTTGTTCACAAGACTGCAGAATACCTCAGTTCTACCCTTATAACAGTATTCTGCAGTCCCAATATTCTTTTTTGTTACCCACCTCTGTATCTTCTCCACAGTTACTTCATATCCTTCAAATTTCAGTGACTAGCTATAGCTTTCTTTCTATTTATTCAATCTCACTTGCAATTTATATCTATTTGATAAATACTTGAAAGCATTTCATTTATCTTCTGTAATCTTAGGAATATCCTTCTTCCTCTGTTTAAGACCTCTTTTATTCCATAAATGTTTAACCTTTTTTTTTTCAATAACAATAAGTTATATATATTTACAATTTTTTGCTTTAATGTATTAAAGTGCTGTAACTACAGCACTTAAAAGTAATAAATAGATTTTTTTTTCTCTTTGTGTTAATCTTGGATGCGATGCAATGTCTCAGCCTGCATCCTCGAAGCTTTTTAGTAAGCTTATCTGAGGATGACACCGATTAGTTATTGTTTGTAGGTTTGATTGTTATGTTGGAAGTAGGTTGATGTTTGATAGGTTTGATATTCACTACAGCCATAGGTTGAGAAATTCATTCACATGCAGGGATGCACGCATGCACACACACCACATGATAATTTGGAATGTCATGACCTGTCATTTTAATTCTGGTTATAATAATGAAATATAATTTTAATGCAAAACAATGTAAAATACAGGGTGATTATAATTAAAGTTCACATTTCAAAAGGCTGTAACTGGGTAACTACTCAGCTGAATGATTTAATATTTAGCATGATGATGTGTAGCAATGGAATTTTATTTTATGCAGAAACCAACCATGAGTTCTAAAAGTTGCCACTAGGGCAATACCATAGTGGATAATTCTACTATGATATCGTGCACACAGCCAACTTAGTGGACCTTAAGACCAGCATTACATGCCAAATCACATTTTGAGTGAAACTCTACATTCTGTGGTTGAGCATGCAATTTTGTGATTTAAGCATATTGCTGTCCTCCATGTCACAAAACATGGGATACACATGGTGTGCTGTGTGGTTACACAACAATGCGACATGGAGGACAGCAATATGCTGAAATCACAAAATTGCATGCTCAACCACAGAATGTAGAGTTTCACTCAAAATGTGATTTGGCATATAATGCTGGTCTTGAGGTCCACTAAGTTGGCTGTGTGCACGATAGTCAATGTCTTTGAGATTCCTTTACAGCCAAAAGTTGCAGGGATTCAGATCTGACGAGCATGCTGGCCATGTTGTACAAAAATGGGAGCTGATGATTCTGTCCTCGGTAAAATGTGTCTGAAGCAACTGCTTGACAGGGGTGGCAATGTGAGGAGGGGCACCATCCTGCATGACAACTGTTGAAGTGTTGAAATCACCTGATTGTCTAAGAGAGATGCATATCGCTGGTCATTAACAGTGCAGGTAATGAGACAGGACCAAGCTCCTCGAGAAAGAAAGGTCTGAATTCCACTGTAAAACCACACCAAACAGTGACATTCAGAGAATGAAGCAGAATCTGTTGTATGACAAGTGGGTTTGCGGTTGCCCAAATTTTGAAGTTGTGTGTATTCACAGCACCATCCAGATGGAAGCGAGCTTTGTCAGTCCAGAGAATATTCCATGCTCGGTTCAGTCCAAGCAAGAAACTACAGGCAAATATTTCTTGTATACCCGGTCGGGTTATCTTGGGAAATTTTTTAACTTGGGAAATCTTTTAAGAATAATAGCACAGAATTTGTCTTATGACTTTGTAAACCAGGGTTTCTCAAACTGTGTTCCGCGGAAGGTGAATAGGTGTTCCGCGAGAAGTTCTGAAATTTGTCATTTTAGTTTTCTAAGCATTTTTCATGAATAAATATTTTATAGTAAAAATATTCTCAGTAGAATAATATTAGTGAATATGTCCAATGGCTCAGACCCAGAACACCTAATGACATCTGTGTATCGTGAATTTTCACACGTCGAAACCTTTCAACATTTGGGAAAGGGAATACCGCTGTTTATGACGGGTCATAAAAATTGCCTGCAAGCCCATTACAACAATTGGTGTCATATCTTCTGTTCTCAAAACTGAAGGAAATGACGTCTGCGTTGCAAATATCAGTGACCATTCAACAAGGAAGTATAAAGAAAATTTTTCCACTCATATTGAAGATCAAGGTAGTCTGTATCCGGTTCTCAAATCTATTACTACTGAATACTTTCTTCACAAGTTTGTATTGCAGTATGTAAGTGCTTGTTCTGAAACCGGAGTGCCGTGATTTTTTTAAAAGTAATAGGAATACAGAGTTAAAATTAATATGAATAAGAGACAAGGCACTTTGTTTAATTTTGGTATTAAGAAATCTCTTATTGAAGGTGTTTGTGATGGAACATACAGTGAGTCATCCACCTCAATCCTACAAAGATCTCCAAGATGTACAAAAGGAGGGGAAAAACTACCAGCACACAGGAGAAAAAGTCTGCATTCACTCGTAAGTACTTTTATAATAATATTATAAATGTATTTCGTGATCAGAATGGGATATGTTCAATGAAAATCAGCACAAATTAATTTAATGATGTTTGCCTGAAGAAACTACATGCTACAACATTTCATTAGTCCAGTGATTGATAACTAATTTAAATGTAATTTATATTTGTCAACATGCCATATACATAAGTATACTAATACTCTTTATGATTATGCCATAATTAATTATTAATACTTATGTTAATGTATGAACTTTAAAAAAATTTGGAAAGGTATTTACGAGTAAATTTCTTGGGACCGGGCCCTCGGGGAAAAAAAAAAAATCAGCTAATGCCTTTTTATTCCCGTATATAGGGAGTAGGCGAGGCGACTTTAAAAAAAGAATTCTTCTTACTCTTTTAACTAATTTTATAATTAATATCTGATTTATTTCGAACTGCTTAATTTTTGTTACTGAACATTTTATCAAATCATTCTTATTACAATTGCTTTTACATTATTTGATACGGTTTAGTACTTTTCTTACAAGTATTGTTACAATTCATATTTACTTTTGTGTGTTGCAGTCTTTTTTTACTATTTTGCATTATTCATTTACTTTTATATTATTCGACACATTTCTTATTTATAATATTATTGTTTTTCATACTAAAGTTACCTTTACAACACAATTCTATTTGTTTTTATTATAGCTCTGACAAATATTGGAATTTGAATATTATTGAAAAAATACCCATGGAGCAAGTACTTCTACTGACACATCTACTCGTATGATTGGAGAAGATATGGAATTGAAAATGGTGGTTTCTTCAAAAGCTAATATTAAAGAACAAGAGTCATCTAAGAACAGACCAAAATGGAAGTACCATGAAAGTTATTTAAATTATGGATTTACGTGTATTGGCAATACACATGCTCCTGATGTTTTGTGTAATAAAATACTAGTAAACAGTTCTTTGGCTCCAGCTAAATTTCGTAGGCACTTCGAAATGAAACATACTGATTACAAAGGAAAAGATATACATTTTTTTAAGAGACGACGTGACTCGCTAGAAAAATCTAAACTTTAAATGGCTACAATAAACTTTAAATGAATATTCATTGCAAATGGATGAATCTACAGATGACGCAGGACTCGCTATATTACTAGTGTTTGTTCGTTACATATTTGATAAAAGTATTGAAGAAGATTTACTCCTGTGTGAATATCTACAAGAAAAAACTACCGGGGAAGATATATTCAACTGTATTAATAATTATATTACAAAACAGGAAATCGGTTGGGAGAAGTGTATTGATATTTGTACAGATGCTGCTCAAGCAATGGTAGGAAAAATGAAGGGAGTTGTAACACATATCCTGCAAGTAGCTACAAGAGCCACCCAAAGTCATTGTGTTTTGCATAGACAAGCACTAGTAACAAAAATAATTCCTACATATTTAAAAACTATTTTGGATGAAGCCATAAAAATGATCAACTATGTAAAATCTCAACCACTTCAATTCGGATTATTTAAAATTTTGTGTGATGAAATGGGTAGTGCACATAACGCACTTTTATTACATACTGAAGTGAGATGGCTATCCAGAGCAAAAGCATTATTGAGGCTTTTTGAACTTCGTAGTGAGTTAATGGTCTTCTTGATGTCACATAATTTAGGACAAAATTTTATTGAATTATTAAGAAATTATTCATGGTTGATGAGGCTTGCATATCTGGCAGATATTTTTACAAAGTGCAATGAAATTAACTTATCATTACAAGGAAAGAATATTACAATTTTTAATACAATAGATAAAATTGCATCTTTTTATAGGAAGTTGCAATTCTGGATTTCTACAGTTGAACAGAATAATTTTGATTGTTTTCCCACCTTGCATGAATTTTTGACTGAAATAAATTCTAAAGTAAATGAAGACGTATCTAACGTAATTTTAGAACACTTGCATGACTTGCAATCAACTCTTTTGCAATATTTTCCAAAATCCAGTGAGGATAATTCCTAGGTTCTGAATCCATTTACAGTGACAGCTATGCCAGCAGGCTTCAGCACAAGTGACTATGAAAATCTAATTGACTTAATTAGTGACTCTGATTTAAAACAAAAATACAAGGAACTGCCAATAAATGATTTCTGGACAAGTGTGTCGAAATTAGCTATTCTTGTTTTACTTCCTTTTACAAAGACATATTTATGCGAGGCAGGATTTTCATATTATGCTGAAACCAAATCAAAGTCCAGGAACAGATTCGACGCCACACCAAATATGAGAATTCAACTTTCTAATATTGTGCCTGGTATCAAATGAATTTGTAATTCAAAGACCCAAAAACATCAGTCATTAAGAAAACTTAATTTGCAATATACGTTTTACTATTTTTATTTGTTTTGTTTTTACTAATTAACATTTGACAATAAATGATTGTTTTTTCTTAACGCTTATTTACTCATTTATTTTATTTATATTTACCTAACCTACAAAACCAGCACACAAGAGAAAAAGTCTGCATTCAATCATAAGTACTTATAATAATATTATAAATTTTTGGTGATCAGAATGGGATACGTCAATGAAAATCAGCACAAATTAATTGAATAATGGTTTAATTGATATGTAATTAATTATTAATTAATAGCCAATTATTAATTAACAATTATTAACTTTAAAATAAGCTAAGTTAGCAATTAATTATTAATTAATACATTACAAAATAACCAAAGTGTTCCGTAAACATTTCAGGATTTGTGAAGTATTCCATCGTAGAAAAAGTTTGAGAAACCCTGTTGTAAACCATGCTTGTGGGGTTGTCTAAAGACCTTGCAATATGCCTTGTGCTGCTTCCTACAACATCTTCTCTACCACTGTGGTTACTTCCTCCAACCAGACGTTTGGTGGATGTAGTGTCAGATGTCATGTGAAAAGTGCAGTGGTACATTGTCATGTTGAAGCCATATGTTGCCTAATGCACAACGGCACATGTTCCAACAACTGTGGAAGTGTCTCTTCCAGGAACTTCAAGTACATGAAGTGGTCTGATTGAATCACCACCAAAGATGTCTGTCCACATCTTGACAGCAAACTTGTTCTGGAATCAATGCCAGTGAGTGATGTGAGGGCTGTCCCTGGACCAAATGTGGCTATTTTGGCAGTTACATTTGCCTTCGCAGTGAGTACAGCTTCATTGGTGAAGACACCAGTTCTGGAAATTGAGGCTCTTCTACACAGTGTTGACAAAGCCACCTACAGAACTCAACTCGAAGTGCAAAATCGGTTGGGCCCAGTGTGTGAATCTTCTGATACTGGAAGGATTGGAGCTGATTGGCATGCAGAGCCTGCCCGGCACTGGAGTGAGGGGGGGGGGGGTACCCATGACATGTGTAATGCCACAGGTACTCACAGAAGGGTTCTCCTCAACAAGATGAATCACCTCATTGAAGTCTGGGTGTCCACAGTCATGCCTGAAATAATCAGTTCCTTCCCATTTCCTTGGCCATGTCTTCAGAAGGATTTCAGAAATGCTGTTGCCATCCCCTACATCCATGGCACATCAGAAAAAATAGTCAGGTCCTTAAAAAAGTACAACCTCTACACAGCTCTTTTAAGCCCCACCATAAACTTGCTATTCTTATCCTGCCTAGTAAAATGTAATAATTGCCTCCTAATAAATTGTATCCTGGTTGAGATATTTCAGGTTTAAATAGTTTTTGTTGGCATATGTTTCCAAAAGAGATCAATTTCTTTGAATGTGAATATTTGCCGATCGTCATAATCACCCTCCTGAATTATCCTTTGCAATTCTTCACGAAACTTGGCCGCAGAATCTTTATCACTAGCAGATTCCCCAGTTATTCTTACATTGTGCAGTCCAGTTTGATTTTTAAAATAGTCAAACCATCCTAATCTTGCAGTAAAGTTTTCACATTCCTCTTGAAATTTGGTCTCTTTAATGAGGTAAAAATATTGAGAAATTTTGCCTGAATATTTCCTGTACTAAGAGGTATTCTTTTTTTGTTATAATCCTCAATCCACAGTGATAGAAGACACTCCATCTCGATCATTAAATGGCTTCTGTTTTGGGTCATCTGCATGCTTAAAGAAGCAGTAGCAACTTTTCCTTGTTCTTTCTATTCTTTGCTCTTATTTAATATAGTCCAAACTGTAGATTCACTGTATCCCAGTTCTCACACAATCATTGTATTACTAGCAACACTTTCATCTCTTAATGATTTCCAGCTTTTCCACTCACTGCAGATTGGCAACAAAAAATTTCGCATAACATAAAAAAATTGCATTAACTGATTAATCATTTGCTTAAAGCAGGAAATAGCATCATTTCACTCATTCGTGCTAACTGATTATTGCGCATATCGAATTAGCGTTAAGCGAGGTTTTCCTGTATTGTTAACACTAGATATCAAAAATGAAAAGATAATGTGAAAAAGAAATGATTCATATTTATTTACAGGTATAAGTATTCATGCATTGATAATGAAGAAGCAGCAATATAATTGCTTCACGGCAGCCTAGCATATACACTAACGAATGGTCATAATTTTTTTATTTTTTATGCTAATTAATTAATAACAGTTAATTTTATGTAGTCATGATTTAATACTGCATCTTTATGTTTATTTACATTTCTCTTGCAAATGGCCTTGTATGGTCTGTAAGTGTGTGTGTGTGTGTGTGTGTGTGTGTGTGTGTGTGTGTGTGTGTGTGTGTGTGTGTGTGTGTGTGTGTGTAAGTTTTGATAAATTTTAACTTTTTATAGTAGATTTGTGTATATTTCATATGCTAGTCTATTTTATCATTTGCTACCATATAAAATATACACAAATCTATTATAAAAAGTTAAAATTTATTTAAACGTTATGAAGTTTAAATAAATTTTAAAGAAGTTTAAAAAAATTCATAACTTAAAATTTTAAATTTTAAGTTATGAATGCATAAAATATATGTAGATATTTTATGCATTCATAACTTACGTAACTTTTTCTTAATTTTATCGATATTTTTTTTAGGCTACATTGTTTGTCCTCAAGTTTTTTCAAATTGTTGCAAATCTCCAAACAATTTTCCAATATATTTATTTAAAAAAAATCCATGTATAAGTCGACCCTCACAGTTCAAGCCTCTGTTCTTCAAGAGTCAACTGTAATTTCCCATCATTATGGGAATTATCCATCCTTTCACAAATCCTACATTCATTATGTTTTTTTCAGTGGTGGCTCTTCTGTCTTATCAATAATAGATAACTAACGTGCTATTGTGTTATTGCAAATGAATCACTTCTTATAATACATAAAAGTTTTTATTTATTTTTATTCAGGAATAGAAAATTTTTTACCACATTTGTTCTTTCCAAAGTCTGGAATAAAAAGGTTGAATAAAAAGAATAAAACCGTGACAAATATTCCAACCTCAACAGATGCTATACTGCAATAGCATGAAAAACAAGTTGTTTTATTGTATCACTAAATGCAGTACAGAAACATTTTATAGTCTTTGTACTATATTTGGCAAAAATTATTGTAATTAGAGACAATTGGAATGCCACTTCGTAATCAAAATCACTCCCTTTCCACAGAGTCTGTGGAAGGGGAGTGATTTTGATTTTGTTTCATGCATGCAAGCAAAATAGATTTATTATAGCACTAAACATAGTAGCTAACTAAACACATTTGTTGTAATATCCTCTTTCAAATTTTCAGTTTCAGAAAATAATGAAGACATTGGGTACAGAAAACATGCAAATTATATAAAGCAAATAAAGATGCATATGAGTATATATATATAAAACTTGAAATCAGTCCTAATTGCATTTGAGATATTCAATATCATCAAGATACTTCATAAATGTTTTTTTACAAATAAAATTCTACAAACATGCTAAAGTTAGTACCCGGTGGTGGTTTACGCAAATTCAGATATTTCTAGCATGAACATGTCAAATTAGGCATTAAAGAACTGCATGAGTATCATATTATTTAATATGATTTGATTTAATATGAATTAAATTTAACAGAAGTCATATTAAATAAACATAAAAAAATGGGCCATGTTTGTTTTGTGTTTTTCATCTATACTTATGCTAACTTTTTTTCATGTATTTTCAATAAATATATGTTAAATGTATATGCAATAAATTACATGATGACTTGCATCTGCTGTTCCAGAGGGTCAGTTGTTTGGAATAATTCAGATGTTATAATAGGTAGGTTGTAGGGTGTTCTGATTATCAGTAGCTCTCAAATAAGAGATAGCATAATGTCAAATTTTTGACTATTCAGATATTAAATAGAGGTTTAAGTTCAGATAATTAGTAAAACTATATATAATGAACATTTATGTTGGAGTTTGAAAAGACATCAGCTCTTAATAGGTCAGATGCCATGTAGCTCATTTTTATAAAATGAATATATATTTTTTGTTTGTTTTTGTTTCTGTTGGTACTGTACATCTGCACATAACATCACAAAATTCATTTCATATACGGAAGCTGTTCAATAAGTAATAAGACTATATTTATACAGAAAGCAGATTACCTTTAATCGTCATCATTTATATGGTCTTTTTCGAAGAAACTACCGTGAGAGGCGATGCATTTGTCCCAATGTTGCGTCCACTTCTTAAACACATGTGAAAGTCCATTTTTTGAGAGTTCTTTCAAAACCGCTTCCGCAGCTTTTACACATGCTTTGTTGCTTTCGAAATGGCAGCCTCTTAGTGGTTTCTTGAGCTGAAGAAACAGCCAGACATCGCACGGTGCGAGATCAGGACTGTATGGAGGGTGTGGTAGGATATCTATGTTGTTCTTCTACAAAACGTCCACTACACCACCAGCAATATGTGGCCTTGCATTATCGTGGTGCAATAAGAAGCCATTCTTCAGCAATGGACGCTTCCTTTTGATGTGCTGTACCATTGTCTGTAAAACATCCGCATAGTATGAGCCGTTTACAGTATTCCGGGTTCTACAGCGTGTTGGTAAACAATGTCTTCATAGTCAAAAAAACATTATGGTCATAACTTTACCAGCCGATTTCACAGTTTTTGCTTTCTTGGGGGTAGGCGAAGATGGATGCTTCCATTCACTGCTTTGTTGTTTCATTGTAGGGTCATAGTGATACAACCAAGCTGCTGTAATGATGCGTTTTAAGAGGTTGTCGCCTTCTTGTTCCAGTTTTTTTCTTTCCATTCTGTGCACACATCCACTCGATGCTGCATTTGCTCCGGTGTCGAGTTTGGGAATCCATCGGGCGCAAACACGTTTCAGTCCCAAATGTTCAGCCATGATTGAGTGAACACTTCCCACAGAAATATTCAGGACAACATGCAGCTGGCGTACTGTAATTCTGTGATCCTCCTTGATGATAATCATTGCTGTGTTGATCATTGTCTCTGTGATGGACATTGAAGGTCTTCCCTCACATTCAAGATCTTCCACATTTTGCCTTCCTTCCTTAAAAGTTTTATGCCAGCGAAAAACACTTGCCCTCGATATTGCTTCATCGTGGAAAGCTTCGCGTATCATGTTAAAAGTGTCCGATGCCGATTTTTGCAAACGCACACAAAATTTAATTGCATCATGCTGTTCCAAGGATGCTTCCATTTTGATGACTGGTCGTGGGTCATAGGCGTGCCGAAACAAGCTTGCATTTAGTCACATGACACTCTAGCACATCAGCCCGTATACACCATCTATCAACCACTTTTGTTGATACAGACAACAACATTTCTTTATTCCACATTAATATGTGATGAGTGGTTTCGTGACAGTAAAATTAGTCTTATTACTTATTGAACAGCCTTCGTACAAATGGAAGTAAATTAATAGATTGCAAGGAGATGTTCATTGTTTACAGATGATGTAAAGTTGGGAAGAGTTACAATAATAGTGCCGATGTGTTCTCTTCAGAACAATTTGAATAGTCTTTAAAGGTAGTCAGACAATAGGAATAACAATTGTTTTTAATTTATGTAAATTTATTGGAATTTGGAGAATGGAAGGTTGTGTATTCTGTTTGTATAACTATACCAAAGGAAATAGAAGCAGAAAGTGATCTTGAGGCAAATGTGAAGAGAGTTGAAGTTCTCAGAACCATTGCAAAACTATTAGTGAATTCAATATTCAATGGGTAGCATCTGTAATAGTACAGATCCAGTCACCTGAAATTCAAAGGGATAAAGAAACTTTAAAAAGGGAGTACAAAGGTGGACAATTAAAGATATCATTCGGAGGGTTGCCGATGATTATGGTAAATCTGATGGATATGACTGAGTCATATAATTTGTTGAGAAGTGTGCAAAATGGACATCGGAAAGATTTTCCGAAAGTTAAGGGGCCCTCAAATGGTGAGCAGTTTGGGAAGTGGTATGCAAGGAAAAGTTTGTTTTTTGCATGGGGTATTTACTATATGGAATACATTGCCTGATTATTCAGATAGTGAATGAGTTTAAGATATTGTATGATAGACTTTGGAGCAGACTCCTAATAATGACTCCTAATCTCTTGACACATTTCACTATAATAATAATAATAATAATGTTGCTTGTGTAAGATTAATGCATTTTACCAAAAGAAAACATTAAAATAGTCAACTCTCTCTGCCAAACATTAGCCCCGGCAGTTATCATCCTTTCCGAGGTCCAAAATCCATCTATTCTAATTCAGAGAACCTCAGCTGTGCATTCATTTTCATGGTAGCAGAAGCCTTCTGTTGATATTTAGTATGAATGAAATGCAATTCCTTTACTAGAATTGCATTTCATTCATACATTACTGGATAAAAATGTATGATAGATTGTTTTGAAGGATGCTTATAAGGGCTGATTCTCTCTTAATGTAGCAATTCACTTTTGAGCAGCAGCAGAAGTTTTATGATAAATCCAGGTAAGAAACCTTCTGGTATATTTGTGCCATGAGTAAGCCAAGTCTGGATAAAATGATTTATATGCATTGCCTGATTCAAATAATAGATTATAACTGTTTGATCCAAAAATAGTTATACAGCTCTCACTGTAGCAAACTCACAAGTAAATTATTCCAGTTATTATAAGTGTGCTATGGTTAATCAGTTATATCTGTTATGAAGTGTGTGAAGCATTTTATTAAATTTTGGCTTTTGTGTGTGTAGATTAACAGATTATTCTGATGTATACTTAATGTTAAAAAAAATCATTATAAAAATATAATGTTCAAAATTTTTGCTTGTTACACTTCCTTATTCCTTTTTAGAACCATTTGAAACTTGATGATCATTACTGGACATCGAAATACATGCATAACAAGAAACAGTATTAAATAAGAGGTATGGAAATTGATATTGGTATATGAGGAATGTATGTCATTTTTCTCAAGTTATGAGACTCTTCCAATGGCTTTACTTATTTCCACTGAGTAAGAGAAAACAATTCTGTAATGATGAATGTGGCCTCATATAGTTAAAATGATTTTTGAAACTTAGATTGAAAGAATCATGGTGATCCTACCATTTCAAGCACTGTAAAAATTTCAAGTGTGTAATATTACCAATGGTTATCCTTCTTTTACAGCAATGTATATATACTATTAGATTTACTTTGTTCAGTGTCATACCTGTATAAAAAATCTGGCAGGGTGGGGGTTTGATACGTTTCAATATTTATTCGAATGAGATTTTTTTTCCCCTTCAATTTCTCACCATGCCAAATTCATTAAGTTATTGTATCAGAATCAGTCAGAATACAACATTGTGATTCATGTGAAAAAAGCTAATAGTTAACAATATAATATAAATAATTATGTTAATTTGAGACAATAGTAGATTCATTACATAAGCAATTAATAAATTGATGTAATCACTTATGTAAATAATTGAACTTATTCCATTGCATTTCATGATATTTCTTTTATATATATTTAGATTTCTTTTTTATATATAAATAAATATCCACATATACATCCACTTGTTGGGTTTCATAACATACAACTTGTAAATTCTTAGACCTGGAAAAGCCCAGTGAAGAGTAAATTGAGCTGCATAGATTGCAAGTGTATTGCAGTACTTTGGCAACATTTTTCCTTTTATAGTGAAAGTAACAACTTCTTCCCTCCCTACTGCCAAAGTACATTTACACTATGCATTTTGGTAGTGTGTTTGTAATACAGTGTTTCTTAAAGCTGTTATCTCTAAAACCGTACAATATCTGAATTCTTCTGACTGGTTTTGTCTTTCCTGCTATTATTCTCTAGTGGTTTTCCTGACTAAGTTTAATTTTTGCTTTTTCTTCTGTTCTTACATTGACTCTTTTCTTATTGCTGTTCCTGTGATTTGGTTAATTAATTACAGCCTTGTTCTAACTCATTGCCTAGGTGACACACTAGTAATTGGCTGGCCTGGTTGTCCATGGATGTTTGTGATTGTGTTTAGGTAAGAAATGAATTTCATCGCCCAGTGCGAGACCACTGCCTCGCTTACTAGAGATATAAAGTGGCTTGAAAATTTTTCGTGTTTGGTATCTAAAGCAGGGTTTCTGAACTGTGTAAAAATAAATAAAAATTTATTTTAAAAAATGTATATAAAATTGATTAAAAAAATAGGGGGAAAAAATCCTTAGCCCACCCACGGTACAAATGTACTATAGGTTTACCAGTAACCTTACTTGGGTGGGAACCATATTAAAAAATAATAATAATAATAATAATTGTCAACCAAAAGTGTTTGTTTTTTAAAATATGTATATAAAATTGATTAAAAAAATAGGGGGAAAAAATCCTTAGCCCACCCACGGTACAAATGTACTATAGGTTTACCAGTAACCTTACCTGGGTGGGAACCATATTAAAAAAAAATAATAATAATAATAATAATTGTCAACCAAAAGTGTTTGTGACAGTGCTTAGTAAAATCTGGCTTAATCAAAATTAGATTTTTGTTAGTTGATGAGAGTGTCTGCATGCATGCATATTTATTTACTTATTTATTTTTGTGATAATCCCACCCGCAAATGATTGTGAACCTGTCATACATGAGGAGCATAGGTGAACTTAGAAAGGATATATAAGAAAGTTATGTGACACCTTTCAACAATATTGCCTCCACAATAAAGTAGTGCTGCACCAGTAACAGTAATATTGTAGAATGCCATTGGTACAGTAGCACATACAAAACCATATACAGTCCACCCTCACTATAACCAACTCATAGGCTAGCAGAAATAGTTTGTTGCAATGCAGTTTATGGGACTTTTCAGTAACTTGGTATAGTGAATACATTTGTTATGGTGACGCTTGCTATAGTGAGAGACAACTGTATGACACATACATTCCTGATTATCTTGCTTCCTTTCTTTCATTGTCATACTGTGTTCAGCATTTACGGGGCATTCCATGTAACTCCTGTAGCAAGTGTCCAAGAGGGAATTACCTCTGTAGTTACTGATAATTATTGGTCTCATTCTGAAAATAAACTTGCCACTTTCCTAAATTGTCAGCCTTCACTCATGCATTCACTTCACCAAAAATAAAATGCTGATAGTTTATCATTCTTGGACATCCTTCTTATGTGCACACCTCTCAAAAAATTAGTGTTATTCTCACAAGCCTTTATTCCCACATATTTTCTTAATCAACAAAATTTCTCATCTGTTACTATCTACAAAAGACAAACTGTCACCTCTATCTTTAAGTGGTGTTTACCAGATTCCTTTGGAATGTAATTTGATGTACTTGGGGTAGACAGGCTCCAAGGGCATTCAATACTATATTGAATATGTAAAACCTCAAAAGTCTGGTCTGGCAGAGCATAGTATTGACACTAAACACAGTATCTAGTGGGATGAACCTTGTCTTCTCCATGGAAGCAGTTTTATATATGAATGCCTTTTCAAAGAAAGTCATGAAGCCCTTTTACATTGGTCTAACCTGGATCAGAATGATTGTCTCTCTCTCTCCCCTAAAAGTTTGGTAGATCCTCATTATGTAAACATCAAAAATAAATTTTAATATTTATTAATATTAATTTTTAGCTTGCAGCAACCATTTTTAATTGGTGAACCGATTATGTATGTACCTTAAATTCCTGTTCTTTAATTTGCTTGTTTCTACATACTGATGATGTACTGTTGTTTTCAGTACGAAATATCTGTACTTCCATTAGAGTATTAATGCATTTATAGTGTAATTTTGTTGTTCATGAATAAAATTTGATTCTGATAAGATCATGCTCCATGAAGAAGGAAGCACTATGCATTGTTGTGCAGTAATTTTCTTGTTGTATGAAGAAGAAAAAATTTTTTGCTTCTCTTGTGAACAGTTTGAAAATAAATAATATCAATCTTTAATTTAAACAATGGTCAACTAAAGCACCCCTACTATAAAAAAATTGTGAATGCCAATTGTAAGTAACTGCAATTTTTTTCTTAAATCATTTTTAATATCATTCCCACACACAGAAGTACAAGACTGTAACAAATATTTTTTGTGGGCTGGGGTCAAGAGCAAAGTGATCTGTTTATTTCTTTTGCAGTGCTA
This sequence comes from Typopeltis vanoorti, assembly GCF_054136105.1. Lineage (NCBI taxonomy): Eukaryota > Metazoa > Arthropoda > Arachnida > Uropygi > Thelyphonidae > Typopeltis > Typopeltis vanoorti. The sequence goes on from NC_143552.1 coordinate 10,860,987, forward strand.
AAGGTTGTTGTCTCCTGGGAATATTTTAATGGTTACCAAACTGTACACCACATTAAAAATTTAGTGGTTATTGTTTTAAAACAACTACTAAGTTTTTAGGACATAAATAGTTAGTGAGTAGTTATTTTGGACCTAACTACTTAATAAACAGAACTGTTGAGTTTTTCTTTTGCCTAGGGTAGTGTTTCTCAACATTTTTTGGATCATGCCCTACCTCAACGTCTCAAAGATCTTGATGCCTCCCCCCCCCTAGCGTAATAGTCAGCCAAGTTCTAAAAAAGTATAATATAAATATTTATAAATATGTACATGTACATTTTTAATTGCCCCCCCCCCCCCCTGTGCGGCATACGCCCCACATTGAGAAACACTGGCCTAGGGATTCTGTGAAAAAATTACTGATACACTAAAGATGCCGTGAACTAAGACAGTTTGTGAACCTCTGCTTGGGAAGAGTAGGTTTCACGAGTGAATGGTTCACCTATAAAAGGATATTGGGCTGCTGTTGATCATGTTATTATAAATTTAGTAGAAGTGTGAAACATGGTAGATGCCAATTTGTCTAAATAGCACCCCTAAAATATCTGTAGAAGAGATGCATCGATAAACTAACTGTCTATGAGACAGTGACTGAAGAGTCTCCAAGGGAGAGTAATCAGTCAACTAAACTGGCCTTTTCTGAACAGCATCAAGAATTTTTAAAGAGATATTAAGTGCATCATTTCAAATATGAGAACACCAAGAAAAACGATTTCTTGAGCTAAAGGGATGCCATAGATGCTACAGAAGTGATGTGATTATGCCAGGAAATGCTAATAGTAAGAGTCAGTCCGAAAAGCGAGATCTCTGGTTTTAGCTGTTAAGTTAAACATCAAAAATAAGGAGAGAAGAACTGTCTTTCCTACAAGAAAAAAGACAAAACTGTTTTGAAGCATTGAAGGTGGGTAGGTTGTCATCCCTCCATTGAAAGATGGTGTGTTTAGGATGCTTATTGTAGATGATCTTGAAGCTTCAGAGGTTCAAACATTGCAAGGTTTGTATGAGTATGGGTGGAAGGTACAATCAACAAACTGACAGATAGGGTTTGAAGTCGGAGAAAGGTGATTTATACTGTTATATAAGGAAGAGGGTGGATGAAAGAACCCGAGAAATAACTGGCACTCCAATTACCAAACAGAATAATGCAAACCAATAAGACAGAAGTTTGCTGAGAAGCCCTCAGTGCCAAAGCCTATCGAATGCCTTAGAAATGTCATGTGTAACAGCACAGGTTTCTTCAAACCTTTACATAGTAGATAATTTATAATTTTTCAAATGATATAACTGAAATGTGATTAATTTAAATTAGGAAGTATTATATTTGTAAACTGATACAAAAATACTGTCTCCATATACAAAAGAAATATCAGGATTTCTTTTTAGAATGCTGGTTGATCAATCAGAAAGTTACAAGCAAAACAAGAACTATGTTTACTGGGCTGTTTACTCTTAAACAAACAGCCCAGTATACATGGAGTAGATATGGAGTTTCCTAGAAGGAACATTTAAGAGTCCTTAGACTCATAAGTGACTGGAACTAGAGCCAACAAGGAGGCATATAGATTAGCGAAGAAAAATGCAAAGAGAGCTGTGGCAAGGGCGAAAGCAAGGGCAGTTGATGAGGTTTATGAAGAACTGGAGAGAAACGGTGGTGAAGCTCAGTTGTTGAGAATAGTGAAAGCCAGAGATAAGGCCTCGAAAGACATAACATCAGTCAAGCAGATAAAGGATGCCTCAGGAGTAGTATTACAAGAGGAGGACAAAATCAGAGGAAGATGGAAAGGATATTTCCGTAAACTACTAAATGAGGAGAATCCGAGAGAGGTGTGAGGATGGAGAGGCAAATGAGAGACCGGTGCAAGGCATAAGTAGAGAGGAAGTGGATTGGGTACTAAGAAAAATGAAGAATGGAAAGGCTGTGGGGGAAGACCAGATACCTGGGGAAGTGTGGAAAAGTTTGGGCAGTGAGGGCGTGGATATGTTATGGGATCTGATGAGGAAAATAGCCCAACAGGAAAAGATACCAGAGGAATGGAGGAAACGTATTCTCATCCCAATCTACAAAGGAAGAGGAGATGTTCAAGACTGTGGCAACTATAGAGGGATCAAGCTGATGTCACACACATTGAAGATATGGGAAAGAGTAATTGAAGGAAAATATACAGCAGGAAACGAAAATTGGTGAGGAGCAGTTTGGATTTATGCCAGGTAGAGGGACAATGGATGCGATATTTGTGCTAAGGCGATTGATGGAGAAATATAGAGAGATGCAAGTGCATCTGCACATGGTGTTTATAGACCTGGAAAAGGCATACGACGGAGTGGCCAGGCAGGAGGTATGGAGGTGTATGAGGAAGAGGGGGGAGTGTCAGAGAAGTACGTGAGGTTGGTGAAGGAGATGTATGAGGGAACAGAAACTCAGGTCAGGTCTAGTGTTGGCATGACAGAAGGGTTCCCCATTGTCGCAGGGTCAGCTCTGAGCCCCTACCTCTTTGACCTGGTCATGGATGTACTAGTAGAGGATGTCAAGAAGGAGGCACCATGGAGCATGCTGTTTGCCGACAACATCGTTCTATGCGAATCGTCCCGAGAGAAGCTTGAAAATACCCTGGAAGAGTGGAGAGAGGCATGAGAATTAACCAGGTGAAGACTGAATATATGTCAACCGGGAGTGACGAGGATATGGTCATACGACTCCAGGGTGAAAGGCCAATTTCAGGGAAGAAATTCAAGTACCTTGGGTCGGTTGTCGAGAGGAATGGTGACTTGGATGAGGAAATACAGCACCAAATAACATGCGGTTGGATGAATTGGATGAAGATGAGCGGGATCCTGTGCGACAAGAGAGTGAGTTGTAAGAGGAAAGGAAAGCTGTATAAGATGGTGATGAGGCTGGCGATGCTCCATGGTGTGGCGACGTGGCCTATAACCAAGGCACAGGAGAGGAAGATGGAGGTAGCAGAGATGCGGATGTTGAGATGGATGAGTGGTGTGACAAAGGAGGACAGGATAAGGAATGACTACGTCAGAGGGACGGTTAAGGTGGGACCAATTGGCAAGAAGATACAAGAAAGTAGGCTGAGGTGGTTTGGACATGTAGAGAGGAATGCTGAGACGTATGTTGGTAAATGAGTGGAGTGTAGTTGGAGGGAAGGAGGAAAAGAGGCAGGCCCAAACTCAGGTGGAGGGATAAGGTGACAGAGGATCTTGGGGGGAAAGGATGGGGTCCGAAGGATGGACGCCCTGGACCAGAGAACTTGGAAGAGGAAGGTTAAAGAACGGTGCGACGACCCCGTTTAACATGGGATAAGGCATAGTGAAAGAAGAAGACTCATAAGTGTAACTTCTGGGATATGTTCTTTCTTTACTTTTCTTTCTCAATAATAGTTACTAATCTCAATTATTCTTTTGTTGCTATGATAGAGAGCATTATTATTATTTTAATGTGGTTATCACCCACAAATGGTTATTACTAAACTTGTAATAAATTTATAATGTGTCGTGGATGGGCTAAGGATTTTCTTCCCTTTTTTTATAATTTTTTGTTTTTACATGATCCAGAAAACCTGCTCTAGAAATCAAACATTGAACTTTTTCAGCCACATTAGGCGATGAAATTCATCTTCCACCTAAAGACAATCACAAACATCCATGCCCATGGCAGGATTCGAACCCACGACCTTACGCTAACCATCAAAATATTTAAGACATAGCCAGTATCAGCAGTTTTAGTGGTAATCCTCAAAGGATTACCACTAAAACTGCTGATAGGGGTAGGGAGAAAACAGTAACATTAAATACTAACTTTATGGTGTAAATATAAATGACTTTTTATGTAGAGAAAATATAACAGAAAACCTATTTGTAAAAATTATAGTAATTTCAGATGTTCATTATTCCCTAAACAACTGATGCCAGGACCTAAAGTTAAAAGAAGGTAGTGGCTAGAATCAGCAGGCAGATCCAACAGTATTATTATTTTATTCATTTTCTGCATGGGAAAATGAAGAAATAGGATTTCAAATACTCAAAGATGAAACAATCCCTGTGAAAAGTTTCAAAACCAGTAGAAAATTAGACAAAAAAAAAAAACCGTCAGTTGCATTTTTAAGCTAAAAGTGATAGTAGCTGAGATTCTCAAATATAAATTTGTGATATTTTAAATAAGTTGCAGTCGGAAAAACACTTAATGCAGTTTAACATCATTTGTTCAAAAAAAGAAAAAAACAGGGTATCTACTGCATTTTATTTGTTATTTATGAAAACAAGATATCTCCATAACAGCAAGAGATATATAACTGTGTGCCTGATGTCAAACTATATATATTTATATATATTGGAATTTTGCACAGAAAGTGAGGGAGAATTGTTCGTCATTTTTTTTATGTGATTCCCACTCTCAAAAGATTTATAAGCCCATACATTATATACTGCTGTACATTCGTACAGCAAGTGGGTCTAAGGATTTCTTTATATTGATTTCTTCATAGTTCAGAAATCCTACTCTAGAGACCAAACCAGGAACTTTTTTCAAATCTTTTTAAGCCTCCAGTGAGACAGTGGTCTCTCATGCCCATGGTGTGATTCAAACCCACAGCCTGTTGGTTAGAGTGCAGATGGACTAACTACTTGACCAATAAATGTTATTGGAAAACATTTTTCATAATTATTTAACATACCTAATTTGTAATCACAGTCCTGGCTAACCAAATGCTAAGTTGCTGAACTGTCGATAAATATTACTGGCAAAAGACCAAAACAGGTAAATCATTGAAGGGAAGGAAGAGTGGCAAGAAGTATAGCAAGTACTCTGCCAAACTTAAATGTGAGACTTATGCTACACCTGATAATTTCTATCCCCACTATAAATTAAAGATGCCAAGAAATTATCTTGATTTAATCCTTTATCCAAGTGTAAGCATACATAATTTGCATGTGAAGTAACTTCACAACTGGGCATCTCGTTATGTAGAAGCTAATGATTTCACATCACTTGCCTTAGTATCCCATAATGCAAAGCACATATCCTTACAGAGATGTATAATGCTATGTATTATGGGAAGGGTCACCACCCAGATCGATTTCAACCTTTATTGAGGTCTCATCAGTGGGAGCCAGACCCAGAAATGATACCAATGTTGAATAGCGCAGAAGTCATATTTCCATATACAAATAGCCAAAAGATGTCACACCTTATTAGTAAAATACTCTGGGTTAGAGATAGATGTTGAAAGTATTTCCACTTGATGCCAAGAAATTATATTCTTGGTTAAATTCTTTATCCAAGTGTAAGCAAACAAAGCTTGCACGTGAAGTAACTTCACAAGCGGGCAACTCATATATAGAGGCTAATGACGTCACATCAGCTCTGCATTATGGGAAGGGTCGCTACCCAGACTGCTTTCAACCTTTATTGAGGTCTCATTAGTGGGAGCCAGACCCAGAAGTGATACCAAGGTTGAAGTAATGCAGAAATCATATTTCCATATACAAGCAGCCAAAAGGTGTCACACCTTATTACTAAAATACTCTAGATTATAGATGGATGTTGAAAGTTTTTCCACTTGGTTATACTATAAATTCAACATCTATCTATCTATAATCCAGAGTATTTTAATAATAAGGTGTGATACCTATTGGCTCCTTGTATATGGAAATATGACTTCTGCATTACTTCAGCCTTGGTGTCACTTCTGGGTCTTGTTCCCACTGATGAGTCTTCGATAAAGGTCAAAAACAGTCTGGGTAGTGACCCTTCCAATAATGCATAGCATTATACATGTCCGTAAGGATATGTGCTTTGCATTTTGGGATACTAAGGCAAGTGATGTGAAGTTACTTCATGTGCAAACTTTGTTTGCTTACACTTTAATAAAGGATTAAACCAAGAATATAATTTCTTAGCATCTTTAATTTATAGTATAACCAAGTAGAAAAACTTTCAACTTCGGTCCCACACTCTCTTGGAATTTTGTCCCAGAACCAAATAATCAGCTCACCCAAACAGAGAAAACATATTTTCTTTGTAGCTAAAAGCATTCCACCTTATGGGAGGATGCTAATGATGCTTTCAACATCATTAGTATTTTTACATGATTAGTATCTCTTAGAATATTTTGAATTTTCCAGATCAGAAACACAAAAACACTGACATTGTAAAAAATAATTTAAAGTTCCAAACACTGCTGAATACAAATGCCATTCAGTTTAAAATACCATCAATAATTACGCAAATTACTTAAGGTTATAGAAATAAGTTTATTTGCATATTTGAAAGGAAGAGCTTTGTATTACGTATTATCATCATCAAATTCCTGACATGTACCCTTGAGGCGTGTTCAGGATATGATAGTATTACATGAAAAACTTACATCATTACTAACTCCCTATCTACAATTTTCCTCCAAATCAATCTGTTACCTGTAAAGACTCCAATATTATCAGATCTTATATTTCTGTCTTCTAAGGTACTTTTTACTGTATCAATCCACCTATATCTTGGTCTTCCTCTGGGTCTTTTTCCTGCCAACCTGACAGAGAAATCTTTCCCCTCCCATTCTGTTTAAGTGATCATACCACCTGAGATTAGCTCTGCTAACACATTCCTGATGCTAACAATGTCAGGTTCTTTCCTAATATCATAGGAAACAGTCATAAGATAAATTGGTTTGAACTGTCTTGTATAAGCTAATTCAGCGTTCTGACTAATCTCTCTTTTATTCCATGTAAATTTATTCAGTTGGCTTCCTAACATACCAGCTTTATCGATTCTGTTGTCTATTTCCATATTTAATTTACCATCTTCACTAAAAATTGTGCCTAAGTAGCTGAAATGTTTTATTTGTTTTATAGGTTCTCCATTCACAATGCAGTTGATATTTTCAATGCTTCTTCCTATTTTCATTGTCTTTGCCTTGTTATTGCTGACCTTCATACCATATCTATTACAACAGTTATTCAATTTAATCAGGGAATCTTGCAGACTTGTAGCAGATTTATTTAGAATTATAACATTATCCGCATGAAACAAAGATCTGAGATTAACACCTCCAATTTTGATATCAGGTTTAATACCACTTTCCTTCTTGTCTGACACCAGATTTAACATTAAACCATCTTTCTGTACTTCCTTCAATTCTAACTACCAACTTACAACTCAAATAAAGACTAAGTATTGCTTGATATAATACCCCATTTAAACCATATAACTTTAGCGTTTGGAATAGCTTTTCTCATGGCACCTCGTATACTTTTTTCCAGATCTACAAAACTTAAATACAGATCTTTGTTATATTCCCATGATTTCTCAACTATCTGTCATAAAGTGAAAATCTGATTCTGACAACCTCTATTTGGCCTGAATCCTGCTTGTTCTTCATCAAGCTTTTCCTTCCACAATCCTTCTCAACCGTTTCTTAAGTATACTTGCATATATCTCACCAGGAACTGTCAGTAATGAAATGCGTCTGTAATTCTCGCATTCAATTTTATTTCCCATTTTATATATCGGTACTATGAGAGCTCTACTCCAATCATCTGGAATTCGTCCCTCTGTCCAAGCCTTCTGAACTATGCAATGCACGACTGTATGACTTTTATACCTCCATAATTGAGCATTTCTGGTCAAATATCATCTACTCCTGCTACCTTTCTCACATTTCAAGCTTTTGATGGTCTACTTCAAGTATAGATATGTATTCCTGACTGCATGCCTGGTCAGTGTTTTTCACCATTGTGCTGTCATCACTGCTTGTTTCATTTATCAATTTTTTTGAAGTTATTACTCCATACTTCAAGGATATCTTTTTCTCTTGTTTTCAGTCGCCTTTATCAGCTCTAATTCCTTTTAGTAGCTGACAGCCTAAATCCAGATTAATAGGTACAGTTAGTAGTAAGATGAAAATAAATTATACATTCAATTCATTTGTAATGGAAGTCTTCAAATTGAATCTGGGCAAACTAGCAGTTAGCATGGTAAATTTTCCCAAACTCTGCTGGTTTCAAAAATAATTTGTTTAGGTCACATGAATTTTTCCTAAACTCTGAAGAAAGATGTGCTCAGATTTATATATTTAAACTAATAATCAAATAAGCATTATTTTATAAAATTATGAGTAAAATGAATTGTAAAAAAAAAGAATATGAAAGAATGCTTATTCTGATCACTTTTTTAGAAAATATTAAATATTTAAATTGTTTTTTGTGCTGAATCATTCTTACTCTTTTTAAACACTAGAAGTAATCTGTCATTGTGCTAATATACTAATATGACATAGATAGCATTGGTGTAGATGATGGTACAGATGGAAGTGGTGAAGACAGAGTTTTAGAGTAGGTGTCCTACCTTGATCAGTCTTTGTACTCCTTGAAGGTGTTACAAAATAATAATATTATTATTATTATACTGGTTGTCTCTTTTGTTTGCCAGTATAAATTATACACACTGATCTTTGCTCACTGGACCAATAAATTCCAAGCAATTTTAAATGAGCATTCAGACTCCGTCTCATATATGCAAACTCACATTATGACAATTTTCTTATTTCTTTAGCAGTTTTCAATACACTTTTTTTGAAATCAGAGTCCACCCAATGTACTCCTTGAAGGTGTTATAAAATAATAATATTATTATTATTATACTGGTTGTCTCTTTTGTTTGCCAGTATAAATTATACACACTGATCTTTGCTCACTGGACCAATAAATTCCAAGCAATTTTAAATGAGCATTCAGACTCCGTCTCATATATGCAAACTCATATTATGACAATTTTCTTATTTCTTTAGCAGTTTTCAATACACTTTTTTTGAAATCAGAGTCCACCCAATTCTCCATTTACACTGTAGATTGGTTCCAGAAAAAACTGTGTAAAAAAGAATACAGTGCATATGAAAAAATAGAATGATTCCAGATGTGAAAACCTGATATGAACAATAAGTTATTTTCAAACAAAATAAAATCACTTTTAAAACAGAAATTCGAAAATGCCCAAATACGCCTGTGCATATTGTTATTAGTTAAATTTTATTTGCCATCACTTTCTGACAGTAGCCGTGTTCTTTTGTGTGAGACTGTATTTAAATCACTTCCATCACTTGAAACACTTTTGCCATCCTGTTCATACTGCAATGGCAACACATTTTCTTCAGTAAAAGGAACTAAATTAGCACTCATTTCCAGTAATTCTGAAGGTTGATTTTTTTAACCACGAACTCTATATAATTAATGAATCTATAATCAAAAATTTACAAATCGTGTTGCTGATGTACCGGGCAGTTTTTAATAGGGGAAAAATTAATAGAAAATTAATCTAACTTAATTTATTTATAATATTATTCAGTGTAAAATTGATTATTGTATTATTAAATTGATTTTAATGATGTTGGTTTGAAATAAAAATAGCGGTAGTGAGAAAAATATTTGTGTTGTAACTCGCCATCAAAGTTAGCTGAGCAGGGTAAGCAGCAGAAGGATGTCAACTTGTCGGCAAAACGCTTACCATATTTATTTGAAAATAACTCGTGGTGTATAACTGGCACCCCTGGTTTTACTTTATGAAAAAGACATTAAAAAGTGTTGCATATGCCACGCACACGAAAAATGTTTAACGATGTTCACGTGGAGGCAATAGTAACTCGCTCCCCACAGTTAACAACATACCCTCCCCAACAGCCATTATACTGCAGAGGCAAGAAAAACAAGTAGTTGTATTGTATCCCTGAATAAGGTACAGAGGCTTTTGTAGTCTGTGTAATATATTTCTCAACAAATAGTGCAATTAAAGACAGCTGGAATAAAAATGGTGCTAACTAATGAATTGCATGTTCCCCTCTCACAGAAACTATGCTGTATAGACTCAAGCAAAACCATATGTTGCACCGGAAACACTATCTAACAAAAAACCATTGTCCAATTTTTCAATTACATGAAATAAGTTGTATGTTTTATTGCATTTGAAATTCTCAATGTCATTATGACAGATCACAAAGGCTAATTTCAAATAAAATTCTACCACGAATTGAAATATATCATATAATGCATGTGGGTTGGAAGTTTTTTCTTTTTTTTTTTCCCCACTTGGTTAGACTATAATAAATTTAGTTTAATGCTTTATCCAAGTGTAAGCAAACAAAGTTTGCGCCTGAAGTATCTTCAGGACTGAGGCAACTCGTGGTAAAGATGGACCAAGCTCTCATTACTCCTTGTCTTAGTATCTCTCATAATGCAAAGCACATCTCCTTGCAGACATGTAGAATGCTACGCATTAAGGGAAGGGCCACTACCTAGACTGGTTTCGACCTTTATTGAGGTCTCATCAGTGGGAGCCAGACCCAGAGATGGTGATACTAAGGCAGAAGAAATGGAGAAGTCATATTTACCTACACGAGCTGCCAAAAGGTGTACCACCTTATTATTAAATTACTCTGGATTTAGAGAAAGATGTTGGAAGTTTTTTCCAACTTGGTTAGACTGATAAATTTAGTTTAATCCTTTATCCAAGTGTAAGCAAACAAAGTTTGCACCTGAAGTATCTTCAGGACTGAGGCAACTCGTGGTAAAGGTGGACCAAGCTCTCATCACTCCTTGTCTTAGTATATCCCATAATGCAAAGCACATCTCCTTGCAGATATGTAGAATGCTATGCATTAAGGGAAGGGCCACTACCCAGACCAGTTTCGACCTTTATTGAGGTCTCGTCAGTGGGAGCCAGACCCAGAGATGGTGATACTACGGCAGAAGCAATGGAGAAATCCATAGTAATTTAATAATAAGGTGATACATCTTTTGGCAACTTGTATAGGTAAATATTACTTCTCCACTGCTTCTGCCTTAGTATCATCATCTCTGAGACCGGTTTCGACCTTAATAAAGGTCGAAACCGGTCTTGGTAATGGCCCTTCGCTTAATCCATAGCATTATACATGTCCGCAAGTAGATGTGCTTTGGATTATGGAAGATACTTAGACAAGGAGTGATGAGAGCTTGGTCCACCTTTACCACGAGTTGCCTCAGTCCTGAAGATACTTCAGGTGCAAACTTTGTTTGTTTACACTTGGATAAAGGATTAAACTAAATTTATTATAATGCATGTGTGAGTTATCCTGCCAGCTCAAACGCAAACAAGCAGCAATAAAATTCAACCAAGAGTTGAAACTTTGTGTGAGTTGAGCCTGCTGGTAATGAAGTTCTGTCAGAATGATAAACAACACTCCATCATGAATGTTGTTATGACAACTTCAGATGTTATGGAATTTGGATGAAAAGGATTAGCATTTCAACTCAACAGTTGTAGGTTGCCTTTGGGTTGCACGATGTTTTGTTAATATCGCACCAATCATATGCACATCTTCATAGCTACTCTGTGGTGTAAAACAAAATTTAACTTGCACGTACTGTAACAATTAAAAAAAAAGGTTGAATGATATATAAGCGTATAAAAGGATATCACCTGTAAATCATTGACGTGCCATAGGTTTGCCATCTATGCACTAGATCTTTGTATAATTCTTCATATTGCACCATACATGACTTCAATTCACATTTAAACTGTTCAGGTCATTCAGTATTTGGATCATGTGTAAGAAAATGATTGCAATTTACTAGCCATTTGAAGCCCTTCTTTAATTAATCCTGTAATGAATGGAATCTCTTCATCATCATCATCACTTTTTCTTTTTCATCGAGATTCTCAAGGGCAGCTTCTATTATTTTGTCATCACTAACAGCCTTGTCAACCATCAATTCTTCAATATCTGCAGACAAAAAAACATTAAATCCTTCTCTGCCAACTGCATGTGCTAATCTGATGATATTGAGATATTCAAGTTGTATGCAGGTACAGGGTTTTTTCTTTTTCACACATTCTGGCCAAGTGGCTTTCCAGCATGCATTTAAAGTTGATGGTTTCAATTCTGATAACGCCAACTTACCAAGTTTGATGCAATCCAAAATAGGAAATTTCTTCCACACGTCAATAGATTACCCTTATCTAGTTTATCCAGTATATATTGGAATGTTCTTCTTATGTAGTAAGTTTTGAAGGTAGCAATCACACCCTGATCTAGTGGTTGTATTAGGTCGCAGAAAACAAAATTCCACGTTCAGGTGTCCTAAAACAGGATGGCCAGGCACATTGTCTGGCCATCAGTAAAACTTTAAAGTTCAGATTTTTTTTTCCATCAAATGGTATTTAACTTCTGGAACAAAAACATTGATGGAACCATTCATTAAAAATTTCTTTTGTAACCCAATCTTGTTTGTTTGCCTTCTGGTGCACTGGTAATGTGTTAAAATCCACACCTTTCATTGCCCGTGGTCTAAGCGGTTAATTAATGAGTAATGGTTTTAATGTATGATCTCCTGAAGCATTGCTGCAAAATAATAGTCACATGATCCTTAGCTGCTTTAAAGCCACCAACACTTTTTTGTGATTTCGCTATATAAGTTCTACTTGGCATTTTTTTCCAAAAAAGGCCAGTCTCATCTGCATTCCAAACTTGAACAGGAGTGTAGCCACCATTTTCAATAATTTCAGACAGTTTTGAAAGAAATTCCCTAACTACCGGCTCATCTGCAGATATGGCTTCTCCTTTTATTTTTACATTATCAAGCTCGTATCTTTTGAGAAATTTTGTAAACCAACCTGTGCTTGCAGAAAATTCACGATTGTTGTTTGATGTTGTTGACTCCTTTTCCTGAATCTGTTTGTACAACCGTAATGCTTTCTATTTGATGATATTTCTGTCTAAAGGTATTCCTTTTTTGTGACCAGTCTTCTATCCACATCACTAGGGCCTTTTCCATCTTCACCTTTATAATGTCTCTCGTATACAATGACAATTTGGCACCTAATTTTATTCCATAAAGAACAGATTTTCTCATGGCCTCTTCATTATTCTTAATCGGTCTCACTGTAGCTTCTTCATTCAATCCAAAATATTTCCCTAAGGATATTGAACCTTCCCCAGCTGCTAAACGATCTAAAATTTAGATATCTTAGTTTCTAAAGAAATAGTTTTTCTTTTCTTCTGTCTAACTGAATTATCTGACCGTGATTAATGGGGTAATGTTACAAAAAAAAAAATAATCAATTAATTTTACTAATTTGATATTGCACATATACAGAAACTTAAAAATTTAATACATACCTTATAACTCTATTGCATGAACAAAACACAAGACATGTTAAACATTTCAAATAATTTTTCAATAATTTTTGGGGAATCGTAATTACAAAATTGATTTTTTTTTTTTTTTTTTTTTTTTTTTTTTTTTTTTGTCGCTACAATTTCTACTTCCACGAACCAACAGCAAGTGAATATAATGGGTCATCTGTCAGCTTAATTTTTGGGGAATCGTAATTACAAAAATAGATTTTTTTTTTGTTGTCGCTACAGTTGTCTACATTCTGTAGCATAGAGTAATCCCTGATATTTAGAACATAAGGGGGTTCCCCAAAATTCAAGTTTAAGTACATATGCACTGTTCTAGGAAATGATAATTATAATGGAAATACCCTTTTTAACAGAATGGAATTCAAACATAATTTTAAAAATAAGCGGCATTTGAACCTTGTTAAATAAAATATTATCCTGTTATTTCAAAATCGTGTAAAAAAAAGCCATGTAAAAAGAGAATTAGCTGTATTTTAATTTTTAAAATTATATATATATATATATTGTTATTTTAATTTTATTTATATATCCCCTCTCCCAAGAAGTTTTACTGTTGCATTTTTGAAACAATTCAATGCTTCATTTTTTAGTTGTTCAGCTGCATCTGAAAACTAAACTTATTATTTCTCCAAACCATTCATCTGCATTTAATCCTCTGATGTCAGCCCAAACCAGTATGTTCATTCCACTTGGCATCTTTTAACAAAATACCTTCTGTAATCTTATTTTTATGTGAAGTAGTGATAAGAGAACTTTATTTGGTTACACTAAACTGTTATAGAGAATATTTTATTTTTAGCTTAAAATGAAAAGCCTTGTTTTTATAAGTTTCTGTGAGGATAGGGTGGTTTTAAGACTATTTTTTCTAGTATAAAATCTCGACCGAAGATGTCAAATAGAAAGTGTTTTTATTTCAAATAGTTTTGCGAAATACTTTTTTCACTTGATCAGGAAATAACATGAATAAACTAAAAACTAGAAAGCAAATAACTTTCTAGTGAAGAATGTTTGCAAACATTTAAACAATGGTAATCGTGCATTCAGTTATGCTGGCTGCTGGTTCATGGGTTGCTGTAACATACCACTGGTAGATACAAGTGTGTCGTGATGGATTAAGGAAGACCAGTTTTGATGTAAAATCCCTTGTTTTTTTTTTGTTACACTAGAGGATGCTTCATCGTTTCAGCTGATTCTTTGAATGCGCTTGAGTAAAAAATGGTATTGTGGAACATTTCAGTTTGTTTCCATTTATGTAGTGCCAGTCCTGATTTGTGCTATCTTTCATTCTCAATCCATGAATTGTTCCGCCCTGCATATCTCACCAGATCTGTCAGTCTGTCCTATGTAGTGTAGACCAGTGCTTCCCAAACTGTGGGCCACAAGCCCCCCTTGGCGACTGTAGGTTTTGTTGAGGGGGACCGTGAAATAATGAAAACAAAATTAAAATGTTTTAAGACTAAATAGATTTTTTTTATCTTATAAGAAACGTATTTATTATTTCTTTTTTGTTATTTTTTATATTTTAATGGGGAAAAAATCACACATTGGTGTGGGTTCACAAATTTTGTTTCCTGTATATTTTGGTGCTTAATAAATATTAGTAAATATATGCTTATTCATATAAGTTTCATTTCAAAGCAGAAATCTAAGAATTGCAGTTTCAAATATTTCACCTGATATTGACTTTTTGTGTAGTAGTATTGAAACACATCCATCACATTAAATTGTTATTAAACTTCTTTTATGTTTTTAATTCTTTCTTTATTACTAATCATTTTATGTTTCATGTGCTTGTACTGCAAATGTACAATAACAATATATCTATCTATTTAAAAATATGAGATAATGTGCCATGTCAAATGTGTATGTAAGATGCTAAAAATGTAATATTTGCATTTGATTTTTGCAGTATTCGCTGTGTATGTTTTGTATTGAATATAAATACAATAAATATTATAATAATATATGTCTATATGACGATTTTTTTTGAGTGGGGCCATGAAATATTTTAATTTTTCCAAAGGGGGCCCTGACATCCAGACGTTTGGGAAGCACTGGTGTAGACCACAATTGCAATTGATTTCATAGACACCTGGTTTTTTGTGTGGTGGATGTGATGGTTTAGAAGGTTTCAGATCTTCTGAGATTTTGTTGGTTGGGTAAAAGGCGACTCTTAAGTTTTGTGGGTGAAGAAATCTTGCTATTTTATCTGTGATTGATTGTATATATATGGAAGAATCACTGCTCTTTGTATTCTTTGTTTTTTTTTTCCTGATTATTTTAGAGGTTCAAATAGAATTTTTTTGACTAATGTTCTGTTGTAGTCATGTTTTGGAAGGACAGAATTAAGACACTGTAGCTCTTGGTTTCTTTTATCTGTGTTGGTGGAAATTACGATGTCCATTTTTTGCACTGGGTTGGTGATGAGAAGTTGCTTGTAGGTAACATCCTGTGTTAGTTGGTTTCCTGTAGACTGAAATGAGTGTGTTTTGTCAGGCATTAAAAGTGTGCATGGGAGGTGTGGGTTCTAGCAGCTCTAGAAAAAATTTCTTAAAACCTGGATTGGAAAAATAGAGGAATTATGGTAAATGGGAAAAGAACTAAATCACTTACAATTTGCTGATGACATTGTTTTTTTAGGAAACTCTGCAGAAGAACTTTAACAAATGATCAGTGAATTGAATGCAGAAAGTAAAAAGAAAGGATTACATATTAACAAAGACAAAACAAAAATAATGTATAATATTATTATGAAATTATATATACTGTCATTTTAATTTTTAAACCTTATTAAACTGTACTGTGCATTACTTCCACTATAAAACAGAAAAATAATCACCCAAATCTTCCTCCACAATCACATCTTCATTACCCTCCCTATGTGAAGGACCAGGTGGTTGCAGCTCTTCTGGTGTACCTTTGTTTTGTTTTTATGAAAATGTCCAATGTTCTTTGCTTATACCTCTTCTTCTTTTCATCATAAATTTTTTTATAGCAAGAAATGCATCACATACTTTTGTTTCTACTAATAAATAGCGTTCAACATTGGAGTCCATGTCTTCAGCCATTTTGAGAACATCGCTAACTGCAGATAACATTTCTGCAAGACCTTTCACTATAAATTGTTTTTAACTACCTCTTCTTGTTTCTCTTTTCCCACTTCTTTTCTCATTCTTCCTCTTCTGCAACAAGTTGTTCCTCCGGTTCGACCAATTCTTCGTTGGTCAACTCTTCAGGAGCACTTTCTGTGAGGTGAACAATGTTATCATCGTTCACTTTGAGATTCAGATTGTTTGCTAGGTCCACTATTTCTTCACTCAATTTACAAAGGTCTTCATTTTTTTCAAAACTTCCAAAATAGTGCACAAACCTTTTTAAATCTTTTTCCATATGCCACTCATACATTGAGAGGTCACTTTGTCCCAAGTTACAGCAATATTTTTAATAGTATGATAAATATTGAATGCCTTCCAGAATTGCATGAGAGTCTGATCATTTCCTTTGGTAGAAATGGCTTGTGAAAAAGTTCTCCATAGATAAGCCTTAAACACTGCAAGAACTCCCTGATCCATTAGTCATTCAATGAAGTAGTGTTTGGAGAGAGAAACATGACCTTGAACTTGGTGAAGGTCACAAGTATAAGACGGATGACCTGGAGCATTATCTAGAATTAAAATTTTAAATTCTACATTTTCTTTCATACAATAACTCCATTTCACTTGCATAACAGTTGATTAAGGCATCTGCAAACAATTTTTGAGTCATCCACGACTTCTTATTGCTTCGATAATGAACTGAAAGAGTATGCTTCATAATGTTTTTGAAGGCTCATGGATTCTCACTGTTCCATCACATATGGTTTCAGTTTATATCCAGCCACATTATCCCCTAACAGAATTGTAATAGGGTCTTTATGCACTTTGAAACCAGGCATATATTTTAGCTTTTTGTGGATGAAATTCTGCTCAGGCATTTTTTTCCCGACACAAGGAGATCTCATCCATATTAAATATTTGCTGTGGCAAATAATTTTCTTCTATAATAATTTTATCCAATTTTTCCACAAACTCCTTGGCAGCCTACTCATTGGCATTACAGATTCACCATACATTTTCACATTATGCAGTGCAAAACGCTGCTTAAATCTCATGAACCAACCAGAAGAAGAGTTGAATTCGTATTCATAATCATGCCCTGCTCCCTCCTTCAACCATGTTGAAGAAACTTAGTAGTTATGGTCATAGTGTTAAGGGGTATGCGCGTTTGGTTCAGGTCCTCTATCCATGATGCAAGTAGCTTTTCCATATCACCGATAGGATCTTTTTGTTGCATCGTCACTAGTGGAAGCAAATCCTTTCATAGCCTCTACAATTTTATCCTTATTTTTCAAAATGGTAACCATTGCGAAATGAGACCATCCGAAGTAATGCGCGATCGCACTGACAGGCTTACCAGCTTCATGTTGCTTTATAATTTGCAGCTTTTTCAAGATCAATTGCTTTCCTTTTTTTCTGTGATTCTTCACTAGGTTTTTTTGATTGAGCATGTTGGGGCCATGTTGCACAAAATATTGAAATATTTAACGATAAATACACAAATAACTTATTTCTCAAATACAAAATCAACAGAGGAACTGTTGAAGACACATGCAGACTGCCTAAAGAGGTTGCCGCTGAATGCGTTATTGCCACTGCGCATGATGCATTGTTGCTGAATAGAAACCTTTTTATTTTACGCTTGCTTGTGTCTGGCTTGAAAGCATAGTCTAAAATGTTATTTATTCCCTCATGGGATCACGGACATATTCTTTGAACAAATGTAACTCGAACAGACATAAGTCGAAGGATGATTGTAATATATAATGAAATTGATATAGTAATTGCCTACTTTACCTAGGACAAAATATCACAGAGGGAGACTGTGAAGAAGAAATTATATGTAAAATTCAACTTGGTTGGATAGCCTTTGGAAAATACTGTGAAGCACTCAAAGGAAACATCCCAATCTGCCTTAAAAGAAAAATATTCGACAGTTGTTTACTTTCAGTGATAACGTATGGAAGTGAAACGTGGATTTTGACAAAAAAATTGACTAACAGGTGAGGATTAGCCAGAGATAAACAGAAAGATCATTACTTGGTAATTGCCATTCTAGATGGAAACCGCAATACTTGGATCAGAGCTCAGACTAGGATGAGAGACATTATGACAGTCATTAAAAGATACAAATGGCAGTGGGTAGGTCATATTGCAAGATGTACCATTCCAAATTGGACAAAGCTGATATCTGAATGTATCCCAGCGATGGAAAAAAGACAGTAAGACCAAAGAGACAGTGGGAAGATGAGATGAAAGATGGCTGGAATTCTATGGCATAGAAATGAATGGAGAACTTTGAGGGAGGCCTTCATCCAGCAACGGACAGAAAATGGCTGATGATGATAGTACATCTGTGCTGTGCATATTTTTTAGGTATATTTTATTTTATATATTTTTATTTACTAAAATAAAGAGCCAAAATGCTTCTTTTCGGCGATACAAAACTGTATAAATCAAGTGGATATTAAATCCAACATTATTTCAAAGCTGAATGCAGAAACTATGAAAGTTACGAAAGTTATTTATACCATATATTTGCCTTCTATTGGTCCATTTTAATAAGGTTTCACTGGCCTGACAGTTGTTTCGAACTGGTTGGTTCACCTTAGAGACCAGGCAGAAACCTTAAGAAAGCAAAAACTCTCTTTCAGTGCTAAGGAACTCGACGTGTTGGAGAGATGTATTTTTCGTAAGCGAACTCTCGGACACTGCGTAAAGTATTTACTAAAATAAAGAGACAAAATGCTTCATTTCAGCGATGCAAAACTATCCACTTGATTTATATAGTTATTTATTTTTATTTTATTTTATTTTTTGCATAGTCCAGAAACTTGCTTTAGAACTTTTTTTTTTTTCAAGCCACTTTAGGGTTCCAATAATTCTTGACCCTTATAAAGATTCCTTGTATCATGACATTAGTCAATCCAAGGTCTTTACGCTCAAAGAATGCATTTCCATCATTCTGACAACTTCACCACTGAGATGCTGGTTTTTTTCACTACCAAATTCTTAGTTAAAATATGTCTGAATTGTTTAAACACATTGTTTGATGACATAATGCAGGGTGTCAAACTGGCAGCCCGTGAAGCCTCTAGGAAAGATACAAAAAAAAAAAAATGATTGTTTTTATAATAAAATAGAAATATTGATTTAAGCATTCGATTTTTGTTTTCATATGACATTTATAGCTACAATATGGATGCAATGACCTGCTATAATATAATTTCAATAATAAAAATTTCTATCGCAGTTTCAGTGTTAGATCTGATCCTCATATTTATGCTTTCATTGTTAATTTATAGCACGCTGTGGGTAGCATGCTGAAAAAATTGAATTTTATTGGCTAGCAGCTGTTTACGTGACCCAAAGTGATGCGCAGCATACGTGCCCATGTGAATTTAGGCTGCGTGGGTTTATAATTTCCTGCTACAGTTAATCATTGATCTCTGAAGCACATGTTAGTGAAGGAATCACTTTTTTTTTTCAGTAGTACCGTATACAGCAATAGTATCGTCTACAGTTTTGTGCGTTTTTATTTGTAAATTTAGTTTTAATAATGTAAGTAATTATATAAATACATTTTTATAAAAATTGTTAAGAATATATTTATTTACCTAGACAACGTCGCTTTCTAAGACAACAAGAAAAAGAAAAATTGCTGATGAGGGGAGAAAATTCCAAGAAAAATGGGATTTGAATTATAGAAATCATGTCCTTTGTTTCAGTAGAAGAATACTTCTACTGAAACAAAGGACAAAATCGTGTGCGTTATTTATAACAAAACAATTATTATTATTATTTGACACCTCCAGGGAGTCCAAAGACTCATCGAGGGAGAGTGTGCCAACAGCATCGAACAATTGCCGCCAAAGAATATAATATAAAAAGGCACTGATAAAATTCTCAAAGAACAATATTCATGCTTTGTGGGTAAACTGAGAGAAGAAATATTAAAAAGTATGACAAATTCACTTCAAAGTATTTTCAAAAATTATGAAAGACAATGAATCAGAAGTGAGAGCCAGTTATGAAATGAGCTATTTATTGGCAAAACATTCCAAACAATCCCCAAAATATTATCATCTGTCCCCAAGATATTATCACTGACATTTAAAGAATTCCCAAAAAAATAGAAGTATTTTATTTCAACACAAACACAAAAAATTTCAATTAATAGGAGGCTCTGTAAATCTTTGATTTGTTCAAACAATATTTTAATTTTGGTTTAAATGCTAAATATTGTAAATATTAATATAATAAAAAAAATATTCTTTATTATTTTTTTTTTGAGTTGTCATAATTATTATACTATTATTTTATGTCTTTAATGACTTATAATAAATTAAATTTTCAATATTAATTTTCAGTTTATTTATACTCATTCTTTCACTTCCCTTTGATTCTGATTGGTGCAATTTTTTTTTAGTCAAATTTTTTTGTGGCCCACTTAAGATACACTTATTGCAAATGGCTTGCAGTCCAATTGAATTTGACACTTTGACATAATGTTAAAACTTAAAATTAAATACACAACATAAAACAAAGAGGATATGCACAAACAGAAACTAGTATTCAGACTAGCATATCCTAACAGTGATCTGACCACATGTATACTCAGTACAACTCTCATTTTTACTTCTCATTAGGTCTAGAATGTTCTTTTTATTTCATGCTAGATAGCTCCAAATACACTACACACACACAGACACACAAAAAATTAATAATGATTAATAAAATATGATTTTAATGATTTCATTCAAACACATAAAAGAATGTACAGTATTTTGTGAAATATGTACATTAAAAGAAGAATATTTGTCAGTTTCATGCTTTTCTTAAATGACAGCTGAACTTTTTTGTCTAGATCTTATTAATCTGTACAGGCTTCTTATGGTAATTTAAGGCTTTATGGTCATGTCTTGGAAACTTTCAGTGGAATTGACTGGAAAGATATGTACCAAAACATGGCATGACTAGAAATGTAAGTCCTATGAGGCTGTGATCAGACATTCTAACCCTGCTGATAACTAAATCGGTGATGCTTAACCTCTTTGTCATAGTGATACTTAATTTTTTAATGCCATTCCACAGAGTTAGGAGGATAAATTGGGTGGGGTGGATGGCTTCAATAAGCTAGAACTCCATTGAAAAAGAAAATGTTATGGTGTGAATTTAGATAGTCATGAATTTATCAGGCATAAA